>NC_060143.1:361528329-361828329 GCF_021461385.2 Schistocerca piceifrons | reverse complement strand
AGAAGCCAATGCTTCCATGTGTATCATGCAATGTGTGAGGAGAAACAGCACACACTCTTTGTTATGAACTGCTTTCTAGTTCCAGTAAATGGTGCTGCCCCATCAGTACATATACCAATGCAATCTGTTTATGACAGACAGCTGTCAACAAAAAAGAAATTCAGGAAAGAGAAAATATCCTCACCAGTAGTCCTCCCTTGGAGAGCTTTGAAAATAGAAATTCCTTCTGTATTTCAGTTACATAACACTAGCTTACAACAACAGGAAGATGGGAAAGATTTCTGATATCACTGTCATCAAGTTGCAGAGCAAAGTTTGGGATATCATGAAGATGTGGCAGCAACTGATATATGATGTCGGAGGCTATTGCACCAGTACAACAAGTCACGGTATCATCTGAGAATGGTATTGACTTCAGACTTTCATCAAACCTTTCTCTGTGCATGATTTCACACATTTTGGCAGCTGTGGGAAGAAATAATTTCTCACCAATAACGTGTGGTGATTTGGATATTGCTATCAAGTAGGGTACCTCTAGGGATGCTCTCAGGATTTTCTTAGGAGCTGACACCTGTTTTTTGAGGAATCTGCCTTTTCCTTTTACTTGTTTCTCAACTGACTTAAAACAACTTGATAAACACACACTCTGGTTTTGCGTTTAGAACTAACGTTGCTGATAGAAACAGAGGAAGAATCGAAAGAAGTATGTACTTTGATTAAATTTGAATATTTTTCCTTTCTTATTAGAACTGCATACTTTCAAAAGAGAGAAGACACTCAGTGAATCTCACCCATGGAATCTCCTGTTACCACTGCAAATCAGCCACTTATCAATAGGAATGGTGGATCTTGTATGACTTTAAATAAATCTGGTTAGCTATTTTCACTGAACACATGAGAATTCAACTTCTAGCTAATTCATTGTCTTTGAACTGACTCCAGAAGCCTGAATGAACCAAGTGGACAGTCACAATGGATGTGGTTAACAATCTATTCTTGAAGTCAGCACTGGAAGTAAATGGCAGTTACGTTGCCAAGTGGCTTATTGTTCAGAGTGATTGTTAAATGTTTGGTAAATAGCTAATCCTGCAGGTGATCGGTGACAGGGGCTGTGTGATGGAACTACTACTCGCTACTTTTCTCAGTATTCCTGCTGGTAAGATCTACTGGTCACTTCTTGCAAAAGAAGAGAGCGAATTAATGATGAGAGCTTCCTAACTTGTTCACAGAAATGAAAATCTGAAGCTCGCAATATTTTTTCACTGGAAGATTTTTCTTACATAATACAAAATATAAGTAATTCAATGAAAGCTGGTACCCCTTTCTATACTTTCTGCCCTCTCCCCTCCTCCCACTTTGAACATGGCCTGTCTACAGAACCATGATTGTACCCAGGCATGCACACCTTCATAAAAAAAAAAATAGCCACAAAAGTCTTTCTTCAGGGCTCCATAAACATAGATATTGCATGGGGAGAGACTGGGACTCTGTGGAGTATGTGCAAAGGCTTTCCGTCAAAACTTCAGCAATGTGCTCCAAACAACATCTACATCTACATCATAATCCACAAGCCACCTAATGGTGTGTGGTGGAGGGTACTATCGGTACCATTATCTGATCCCTCCAACCCTGTTCCAATCGTGAATATTGTGCGGGAAGAACTGATTATCAGTAAGTCCCTGTACTGGCCCTAATTTCTCGAATTTTCTCCTTATGGTCAGTGCAAGAGATGTATGTGGGAGGAAGTAATATGTTGTCCAACTCCTCCTGAAAACTGTGTTCCCGAAATTTTAATAGTAAATCTCTCCGTGATGCACAACGCCTCCCTTGTAACATCTGCCAGTGGAGTTTGTTTAGCATCTCCGTAGTGATCCTGTGATGAAATGCACTGCTATTCGTTGGATCTTCTCTACCACCTCTATCAGTCCCACCTGATACGCAGCCCAGATAGATGAACAATACTCACCAATCGGGCAACCATGTGTCTTATAAACCACTTCTTTCATGGACAAGTTACATTTCCTTAAGATTCTTCTGACAAATCTGAATCTGGTGTCTGCTTTTCCCACTATCTGTTTTATGTGCTCATTCCACTTAAAGTCGTTCTGGATAGTTACGTCTAGATATTTTACAGCAGACACTGTCTCCAGCTATTTGTCATCAATAGTGTAGCTATACAGTACAGGATTTCTTTTCCTATGTATGCACAATATGTTACCTTGGCAAAATGTGGGTGAAGACTTTTTCAACTATGTTACAGGACTTTTTCAGGGAAAACTTTTACACATCCTCCGAGTGAAACTTCTGCAATGTGCTCCAACTTTGGCAACATGTGGAAGCTCTTATACATCCTCCATACAGTTCTGAACCCTCCCCATCCAATTTCCATATTTTTGGAGCTTTGACAGAAGACATTTATGGCCATTGATTTGCTTCCACGAAAGAGGTGCACACATGAATACAAACATGGTTCCACAGGCAACTGCAAATATTTTTCCATGAAGGCACTGATCATCTTGTCTCAAAGTAGGCTAGATGTATTGACAGTTGTGGCAATTGCTTTTGAAATGATAAACAGTTTACCTACTTTTTCCCATCTGTTTCATTTTCATCTGACTGCACCTTATATTTTGACACACTTTTTGTACACAAGCAATGTCATCCTCTCGATTACCTTCAAAGATGAGCACTAAAGACATGAAATGACTGTTGCTAGATTCCAACTGGTGATCTCGAGTCTGACACTGCAGTATTTTAAGCAAAACAGCCACAATATGCTGGAATTCTGGTCCATTTACATCTCTTTCAAAATACCTGTGCCACATTAACAGTATCTAACCAATTCTGAATAGGATACAAATTTGCTACTTACTTTTATTTATTTATTCGTGTCCCATAGATCCGGTATACAAAAGAATCTCATGGATATGGAACAAGTCACAATATAAATTAACACAGTAGCCTACTTGTATATGCTAACAAATGTAAATTGCAATTGGTGTATAAGAAACAAAGTATGTTAATAGTTACAGACTTAAGCATTTTCTATGGTAAAACAGAGGTATAAAATGATAAAACAATAAATTACAATTTTCCATATTACAAACTATACATTAGCAGGAATTTGATAGTGCCAATTGCCTGCGACACAAAATTAAGCAAAGATAAAGACAATAAGTTTATTGTCAATAACTTCACTTGTTCTACAGTAGAAGAACACAAAACAAATTTTGACACAGCAGATGCTCTTTTTTTTTCAGAATGGAAGCAAATAAAATTCTATATGCAAATTTCAAAACAAAGTAGGTCAAGAACTGAAATAATGGAGTATGCACTTGCAAACGTGCAGCAAAAATTACAAATAAAAATTATGCACGATATGTTTGTCAAAACAATGTAGTGGTTGCTCCTAGTTCTGCTATTTATATTACAGAAACAGAGCAGAAGACATATAACAGATTTTCTGAGTACAATGATGCACATGCTTGCGCCAATCATTTGCTACATACTGAAACACTGCAAATGGAACAATAGTTTATTTATAATTTTATCAAAATTATTAAAGTTATAAGCTCTTGCTACTCCCACTGAGTCTACTGTTACCACTATCTGTCACAATTCTATGTCACTGAGCAACACTCTCTAATCTCTAATCCTCACAGGAACATGCTTCAACATGTTGTCACTAGAATGTACACTATCCAGTAGTATTAATGTGATCATCTGTCAAAAGCCTAAATAACAACGTTTTGTAGCACAAACCGCAGCAACACGTGCAAGAAGACAGTCAGTGAAGTTTTGGAAGGTAACAACAGAGATGTGGGGCTATGTCGACTCCAGTGTCATGGCCAGCTGCGCTAGATTTCTTGGTTGAGGACCAATGGTGGATTCATCTAAAAAGGCCACCTTGTGCCACTCAGTGGACATCCAGCTGTAGTACTGGTATGAAAATTCCAACCTTCATTCCCAATAAACAGCAGTCAGCCTGGGTGCATGAACCAGGTGCCTGCTGTAGAGGCCCTTATGCAGCAACATTTGCTGAAAGGTCATTGAGGAGAAACTGTCAGTAGCCATTTGGTTTGTCTGGTTGATCAGTTGCTCAAAAGTTGCACATCTATTTGCCTGTATACATCGCTGCAGCCATTGTTCACCCCTGTCATCTATGGCTGTGGTGCACCTCAGTTACCTTAGCACCAGCTTTAGATATTGCCATTTTGGTACGCACAGTATACTTCAACCATGCTAGTATGTAAACAGTTTACAAACTTATTGGCTTTGCAAATGCTTCCACCCTTGGCCCAAAAGCCAATGATCATACCCTTTTGTGTGGCAGATAAAGCACCCTGTTACCACAATATGAAGACAACAATACTGTCTTCCACGTCCCCCAGACAGGTTTTATATATCTTCCACTGTGCTGCCACCTGTTGTCTGATTGGTTACTGGATACCGACATCGTACATAGGCGGTCATCAGATTAATGTAGCTGGACTGTGTAATATCTATCAACTCTGACAGCAATGATGCATTATGTTTCAAACTAGACTCTCTTCACACCTTTCTGATCAATGTTAATTAGAAGTAATCAGTAAAACAGAACTAAGGACTTTGCAGCATTGTAAAAATCTTACACTCAAATATGATCGAATTGAAGTATGCGAGATATAGTTGCACACAGTATGGAAAGGGATGACTAAAGTAAAGCTGTCATCAAATTTAAAGAATCAGTTTGTGAGAAATCTTGGACAATACTGCAGCTTTCTACATATTGCTCCCATAGAAACCATGAAGAAAATATTAGACTAATTACAGTGTGCATAAAGATACTAAGGACTTTGCAGCATTGTAAAAATCTTACACTCAAATATGATCGAATTGAAGTATGCGAGATATAGTTGCACACAGTATGGAAAGGGATGACTAAAGTAAAGCTGTCATCAAATTTAAAGAATCAGTTTATGAGAAATCTTGGACAATACTGCAGCTTTCTACATATTGCTCCCATAGAAACCATGAAGAAAATATTAGACTAATTACAGTGTGCATAAAGGTACTTATGCAATAATTCTTCCCACATCCTAGGCACATGGAAAAGGAAGAAACTGTTATATGTGATACAATGGTGAGTACTGTCTGCCATGTACTTCACAGTGGTTAGCAGAGTACAGATGCAGATATACCACGTGTAGCGGTATGAAATGAGCGTTTTTTTTGTGAAAATGAAACACTAATTTTGATTTGAAAAGTAAAAACATTTTATTCAAAGTACTGACCATTGCTTTCTATACATTTTGACCACCTTTCTAGGAATTTGTAGACACCACGCCAATAGAAATGTTCGTCTTCTGAAGCATTCCAATCAGACACCCAATTTTCGACTTCTTCATAGGAATCTAAGTGTTTCTCAGCCAATGCATGTCCCATTGATGAAAACAAATGGTAGTCGGAAGGGGCCAAGTCTGGTGAATACGGCGGGTGGGGCAGCAGCTCCCAGCCAAGTGTTTTGATTGTATCCTGAACCAGTTTTGCATTGTGTGCAGGTCCATTGTTGTGTAAAAAAATTACTATCTGGTTTTGCAGTCGATATTGATGGTTGTCCCGGATTAACACATGATTTTTCCCATTTAACATTCTTAAAATAAATCCAGTTTTCATCGCCAGTAACAATTCGATGCAAAATTGATTTTCTTTCAAGTCTTTGAAGCAAAACTTGACAAATGGTTTTTCGGTTCTCCATCCGTCTTTCATTCAATTCATGTGGCACCCATTTTCCACACTTTTGGGTCTTTCCCATAGCTTTCAAACAGTCAGAAATTTTGTTGTGTAACATTTAGCATTGCTGCCATTTGCTTCTAACTCAAAGTATCATCTTCATCCAATATTGCTTGCAATTCAGCGTCTTCGGCCTTTTTTGGTGATCTTACATCAAAATCATTATTTCCGAACTGTTGAAACCATGTTTTGCATGTTGCTTCTGATAGAGCATGACCACCATATGCCTCAACAAGCATTCGATGCAACTCTGCAGCACTTTTTTTCAAATGAAAACAAAAAATTAATGCTTTCCGCAAATCATCACTTTCTGGTACAAAATTCGACATTGTTAACACGATGAAAACATATGATGATGTTTGTTCCATATATCTTAACGCTCATTTCATATCGGTACACCTTGTAAATGTAGACGTATAAACCAATGGATGAATTGAACACTACTGTGGTTTACTGGGCATGGCCTTATTGAAGGTGGTACGCCCTTTACTTCCTCTGGCCTTTCAAATAAGTTAGCCAACTTGATACAGGAGGTCCTGCAATTTAATGCAGACTAAACTGCAGTGCAATTTGGCATTTCTCAAGGTAACATATCATTACCAGAGCTGAGGTTGTGGTAAGTGATAAAAAAAAATCCCAGGACCACTTTTCTGTAGTCTGTCAATTGCTAGCTTAGCCACCAAGCCACACTGTAAAACACAGTACCTGTTATGTGTGACTGATCATTTAATCAACAGTGTGAATGAGAGAAGATGATCATAACTTCTGAGTTAATTAACACATCACTTGCACGACAATTGTATGATGTTATCAGACATGAAATACCAGTGAACTAAAATAAAATTTTAGTGTTGTACCGACAGAAACTATTTATAGTTACTTTGATAGTGTGTTAAGGCTGAAAACTAATGCAAGAAAAAAATCTGACTTCCATGAACCCTGGATTGTTGATGAAGGCTGATGGGACAAACCAATATTACATACTGCGATAAGGGAATCAGCAGAGGACAATGACCTTGGTCACTGCTCAACAAGCATCAGCTTGCTGAGAACTTACAAAATTATGTTCTTAGCAAAGTATATACTGTATCATCATATGAAAGATCCGTATTTTAAAAACTCTGGACTGATTTCTAAAACGAGGAGCTTTCTGCAGATAAAGGCAATGCCTCTGTTTTGCTGCCAAAGGAAATGAACATTTAAAGATGACAATCATGAGGAATCAACTTATTTAAAGGTTAATAAGGATCCCATTTCCCCTGATCAAAGTAAAACCACTTTGTATCTTAACTGTTTCTCCTTAACACAGGAAGTTACCAGCAGCCTGAAGGTCCCTCCCAGGTTACACAACCTTCCTAAAGCTTTTAAAGTTGTACAAAATTACAAAGACCGAACAAGGCAATGACTTACAAGGTCCATGGAATACAGGACTCAGAAATAGATATCAGTTATATGAATGGAACACTGAGACAAAACCAAAGAAGGTAAAGGACTACTTCATAAGAAAATGACAAAAACAGAAACAATTTTTAGAGAAAATCACAGTAGTTTAGCCTTTTAGATCCTTCATCTGGAATACAGTTGCACCTTTTGACCAAAGTTATGTTATGATCTTTTGTTGTCAAGAGCACACATCAGCGAAACATTTAAATTTAACCCTTTCAGACCTGGCGTCCAATGTATTGGACACTGACCTTTATACACATCTTATAATAGTAAACTATTCCATTCACCATTGAAATCCAGTTGCCTGTTTACTGGGTGTCTCTCGTGTTATGTTCCATGCATCTTGCTGCCCTCTGTTGCTGGAACTGTGAACTACATCAAAAAACAATCAAGATGGCGGACCCATTGTGAAATGCTCCAGGTAAGTCATATTTACATGTTAAATACTGCAATATACACATCATCTTGTAAATATTCCAGGCACTGTTTCCACAACTCCAATGATAGGCAGTGAGAAAATGACAGCAAAAGATGATTTGTTGGTGACACTACCGGTAATTGAATTCATAGAAGATGCAGTGACAGTAGAGTCGTTTCATAATGATCTAGAAGGTGACGAACAGCCACGTGAGCTATCTGTACCTGCAGGGACTGTATGTAATAGTGAACCAGAATATGACTATTTCACTAAGAAACAAGAAATATAGACGTCACCCTTGGTCACCTCCTCCTATTCATTTTGAGAATCAATGTTATATTGATCAAGAAACTGAGGAAGAACCTGTCTGTTACTTTATGAAATATGTAACTGAACAGGAATGGGAAATGTTTTCGAGGAACACAAATATATATGCATTACAGTCTTGTTATACAAATTTCAAACCAACTAACCCAGATGAAATAAAAGCACCCATTGGCCTGCATATAGCAATAGGAAACTTGAAATTTCCTCAAGTGAGACTTCACTGGGACAGGTTTGTTGGAATAGGTTTATTCTTAGATTCTATGACTGGAGATAGGTTTTTCCAGTTGTGAAATGCTCTGCATATTGTCAACAACTTGGAACATCCTGCAAACTCAAGTGACAAATCGTATAAAGTTCGACCTTTGTACAATGCCATCAGAAGAAGATGCTTAGAACTCTCCCTTGAAGAATCTTTATGTATTGATGAACAGATGGTTCCATTCAAAGGTCAGCTTTCAATCAAGCAGTATGTGAAAGGCAAGCTGTGTCCTTGGGGAATTAAAATATTTGTTTTGGCTGGAAGATCTGGTCTTGCTTATGACTTCCTAATATATCAGGGTTGTGCGACTGAGCTTGATGAACAGAACAAGAAACTATTGGGTTTAGGTGCATCTGTTGTTCTCCATTTGTGCGACAGAATAAAAAGTGAAGGACACAAGCTATATTTTGACAATTACTTCTCTTCTTATCATCTTCTTCAAGTACTAAAACATAGAAAAATTTTTGCTGCTGGAACAGTTTGGGTAAACAGGTTTTTTTCTCCTATGTTGATAAATGACAAAGATATCAGAAAGAAGGAGACAGGATTTTCTGACCAGGTTGTCAGTAGAGACAATAATGTAGTCCTGACAAAGTGGCTTGATAACAGAACTGTGGTATTGGGTTCAAATTTTGTTGTAATAGGTAAAGAAGACACTGTTGAATGTCGAAACAAAACCTCAAGATCATACGTAAAAATCAGGTGCCCTGGAGTTGTTAAATGTACAACGAATCAATGGGTGGAGTGGACTTGTTTGATCAGCTGATTGGACTGTACAGAATCTTTATTAGATCCAGAAAATGGACTCTAAGAATGCTGATGCATGCTGTTGATTTTGCTTTGGTCAACAGCTGGTTAGAATATTGAAAACACTGTCCAGTGAAAAAAATTCAAGACAACTAAGTACTCGACTTACTGCATTTTCGAATGAGTGTAGCAGAAAGCCTTGTGAGAGCAGGGACAAACACAAAGAAAAGAAGAGGTAGGCCAAGCAGTGACAAAGCTGGAAAAGTGACTCAACAGGAAAGATACAGAGCAGAGAGACGACCACAATCAAATGTACAATATGATGGTATTAACCATCTCCCAGTGGTAGATCAACGCAAAGATGGAGGTAGATGCAAAAAGACAGCATGTCAAGGGAAATAAAAAAATAATCTGTTCAAAATGTAATGTTCACCTTTGTCTAAAAAAAGATGCAGATTGCTTTGTGGCCTTTCATACAAAATGAATATAAAGAAAACTGTCTTCTGTAAGTGTTCAACTTATTAACTGTTCTGTAAATCATAATACCAATAGTTAAAATTATTAATATAACGTATAGATTCCTGTATTTTGTAAAAAGAATTCCACTCTTGAAAAATTTTTGCACAATAAATATTGCTGTATAAATTGGAACTACTGACTTCTTATTTCACATTACCAACACCTCCAAGACCCAATGTCCAATTTATTGGACAACATTTCATTTTTTAAATCAAGCATGACATATTGAAATTTTGCTCGAATATACAATAAATAGGTCCATACAGACACGATAAAGTGCAACAAATTTTTTTTTTCTATTTTTAAAATAATTCAGGACTGAAGGGGTTAACAGATCAAATTCATTAGTCAGCTCTGATGTGCTTTGTTTATTTACTACCATTGTTCATCTTTGTCTCTGATTGACTGCAAGTTTGAGTGAAATGCCTAAAAATTATTTAAGTTTGGGTTATTTCAGATTGTTTTTGATTTAATAAATGATGTACTGCACAGACTGGTAGTGTTGATTTGGACAGTCCTTTTCCACCCCTACTTTAATTTATTCATGCATAATTTTGAAGAGATAATGCTAAATTTTGCAGAATTAAAATTGAAAGTTCTCTAGAGGTCCTCTGATGACATATTCATAATATGGTCATAAAGTAAGGCTAAAATGATGTAGTTTTTGTATCATCCCAATTCCACTCATATAAATATTAATATTACCGAGATGAATGAATGTCCATGAAAGCTTGGAAATGCTGAGAACAGTGAAGCTACTGATGCTGCAACTGTTGTGTTACCCATTGTTTCTTGCAAGATAGACATGGAGCAACACAAGAAGAAGGCTCAGTTGTGGGTAAAGCAGGTGGTGGACTTCACTTTACTGGTAAAATACGGGGGATGTGCAAGCAGTCTACAGAGTCTGCTTACAAATCACTTATGCAACACATTCTAGAGTATCGCTCAAGTGTGTGGGACCCATACCAAACGGGACTAACAGGGGATATTGAATGTATACAGAGAAAGGCACAGGTTTGTTTGATGAATGGTAGAGTGTTAAAGTGATGCTGCATAAAAAGTCTACTAATAAAGTTTCAAGAACTGGCTTTAAACAATGACTCTCAGAATGTACTACAATAACATACTTATCACTCACATAGGAATTGTGAGGACAAGATTAGATTAATTACAGTACATACAGAGGCAGTCAAACATTCATTCTTCTCGTGCTCCACATCTGAATGGACAGGAAGAAAATCTAATAACTCGTACAATGGGACATACTCTCGGCCATACACTTCACAATGGTTTGCAGAGTACGGATGTAGATGCAGCTGAAGGTTTGCCATGACTACACTTTATCAGTGACTGGTACTCAATAAGAATCACCAGAAGATATCTCCATGCAAGGAATTTTTAAGAGATCTATAAGAATCATCAAGATAGACCTTATATATGCAAACAATCCACGCATATTTTTGCTCAAATTTATGGATGAAAAACTGGGGTGCACAGATTAATTGAGACAACTCTGGTACTTTTCCGCCTCCAATAATAGATCTTGTTATACTACAACGTTGTTGTGGCCTGAAGCTGTGACATGTTGCTAGCAGTTAGAAGTGAAGTATTAACCACATGTTAACTTGTTAATTAACAATTTCTCATTATTACTCACACACAGCTAAAGAAAAACTTACAATTATTGAAGAAGCACAGAACATTACAAACAGTGCAGCAGGAAGAAACCATGACGTGAACATGTGTTGTATTCACAACCAGCGAAAAAACAAAATGTGGCTTCAAGAAACTAATGGTAATCGCCAGGCATTTCATGGCCACAAAGTAAAGCACCCAGATCACAAAAAGGGCTTTGCAGTTACGTAGATGAGAAGTGACAATACAGGTGCTCGATGGCTTGTGAAATGTGCCAAATCAAAGCACTGGCTTTAACCAAAGAACTAGGCATCACAGGTTTCAAAGCTAACCGGGGCTGGCTATCAAGATTTTCCAATCAAAATGGATTAGGTTCCCAAAGGAAAATTATCACTGTTCAGTGGCTTCCAGAAGATTATGAGGAAAAAGTAGTGAATGCTCATCACTAAGTGATAAATTTGGGCTGTGAATATTCATATATACAGTAATATTGCAAATTGGTAATGTGGATTAAACACCAGTCTATTCTGAGATGTAGCTCAACAACACTGTTAACAGGAAAGAGGAATCCAGCATCATCATACGAACTGGCAGCAATGAGAAGCAAAGGTGTAGAGTGATGTGTGTAACTGGTGAAGGACAAAAGCTACCACATTATGTGATATTTAAAACGAAAGTTATTACAAAAATATCAGTGAAAGACATATTGGTGAGTGAATCCAAAAGTGTGGATGGAAAATGATCTTGTGGTTCACTGGGTGACACATGTTTGGCAACATTGTCCTGGCGCATTATTGAATTTATGTAACATGTTGGTCCTGGACAGCTTCCATGGCTATACAACTGAGGAAGTGCAAGACAAATCACAGAAAGGGAAAACTGTCTGGGTCATTATCCCTGGAGGCCTAACATCTGACCTGCAACCACTAGAAGTGTGTATAAATCAGCTGTTCAAAGTTGTACTTAAACAGCAGTATTCACAATGGTGGCCAATGAAAACCACAAAGTTCATGCCAAGTGCAAAAATCAAGCTGCCAGACTTCTCCCAGATTTGTGAGTGGGTGAAATGTGCACAGGATTCCATTCCACTAACATTGGAGGAAAAAATCCTTCTAAAAATGCAGTATCACAAATTCATTGGATGGAACCGAAGACGACCTCAATGGGAAGATGGTGATGACAATGATTCCTCCACTAGTGGTGATGATGAAAATGACAACTAATATAATCTTCACATTGGAATAATTTCTTCATCAATAAAACACAAATTAAAGCCAATCCCCCCACCCCAAAAATTATGGCGTGCAGAATATTTGATGGCACAGATTATTTGCGTATATATGGCATGATATAACTGAGATTTGAAGGGAAGAATAACATGAACACAGTTACGGATTAATGAACACATGGCTACAAAACAAGTCTGTCTCTCTAGCTGAGTGATCAGCATGTCTGACTGCCACACAAAAGAGCTGGGTTCACTTCCTGGTGCTGGTGGGTGGACTGGGAGACGGTGTAGTCAGCCTTTTGAGGCCAACTGATAAGCTACTTGAATGAGAAATAGTGGCTCCAAGTCTGGAAAGCTGATAACAGGCAGAAGAGCAGTAAGCTGGTCCATTGGCCCTCCATACTACATATAAACGATGGCATGTGGCAGATGATGGCACAGCAACCAGTCGGCATCATTTGGTCATCTGGGTTTCATCACAGGGTTACTTACAACAGCATAATAATCTTTCATTAGCTCCAGTACCTTTTCTTTTGATATTTATTGCCATATAAATCAATTGTTATTAATTTGGTAGCACGCAAAACCAATAACCAAACACAAAGTGATAAAAAGTACATAATATTTGGAAATAATTAAAATAGTGACTGCATATGTAAAAATCACACCTACTGCACTATATGCAACAGTTAAGTGAGTTTCTTTAGTTTGCCAGCAACAAAAGGAAACTAATCACAAAGGAAGATGTGTGAAAGAGATAAGCACTGGAGTGAGAAGGAAAGGTTCTTCAAGGTGCCAGGTCAAGGGAGGCAATGAAAGCATTTGATAGAGACACCATCTGTATAAAATGATGTACTGTTGCACATTATTGCCAAGACTGCTACAGTTTCAACAACTGTATTTTCATGCAATTCAATCAAACATCTGACTTCCTTTGCCAGGTACTATAAACCACCTAGTTTAACAGAGCAGTTAAAATTCTATTTAAACAAACAGTCTTACCTGTTGTGGAGCAATGATGCAGCACAGTGCATGACATGAGGAAATGCACCCTGTATCAGTCGCCATCTTGGTATTGTTCTTATTGCTTCTGTCAGGCTCGGAGAAAGGCCTATTTGTATGTTTTGTACCAACACCTTCTCAAAAGACTGTAAAATTGTGATAAAGATAAGTTTAAGACCACAGGTAAAGTAAGTTAAATAAAAATAGATGTTTTTATTTTTTTAAAGTAGTATTTTTTCTGATACATGAACTTTGTTCATTTACAGCATTGTTAACCACAAAAACAGTATAGCAGATTAATGTCAGTTGACTATAAAAACATTCTACAAAATCAGGGTGTGGCAATTTTTTCCACAATTCATCAGTTAATGAAGGAAAAATGTTTCTTATAGTTGCGTAATAAGTGATAATTTGGAGGGCTTTAGAGACAAACTTACTTCATTTTCCCATCAATGTCCATGAGAACAAAAAATTAACTCTTTCCACATTCTCCTTCTTCACACAGACCCAACCCCTTCTCCCACCACGGTGAAGAGAATTCAGAAACAACAATGTTACATCATAGCCTTGGTTAGGTCATGCAGCTGAGTAAGAAGCTGTGATACAGATGTGTTGATTCTATTCCATATGGGACTGCAAATTTTTCTTGTAGCTTTGTTCTAATGATATGTCTTTCTGCCTGACAGAGATTGCCACAAAGTTAAAATGAAATAACGATGAAAAAGATGATTAACAACAAATAACCCACAATCTGATACCAAGGCTAATAGAAAAACCAACAGATTTCAGAACTGGTTTTCACAACCAAAAATTTATTCTTCCCACATGTATAAAGTTTTTTTTTTTTTTTTTTGGGAAAAAACTTACTAGTACATAACTGAGGATCTTTTCAAGGAAAGACAACAGGAAAAGATAACAAAGTAATCAACCATGACTGATATAAAAGTATGAACCTTTATTTCACTGTATCTCCTGGTTAGATTCTTACCATTCTAGATAAATTGGAAATACCTCCAAATTACTGTTAAAAGCTATCTACGACATAGGGCTGGTTATCCTCCTCTGCCCAGTCTTCTTAGTACAGACTCTGAGTTTAAAACAAAGTAAAATCCATTACTGAATATCTTTGGCTTCCCTCTGACAACCATGCCTCCATCCTTGCTACCCTCCCTGTTTACCTTTCCCTGTTGCTTCATAACCTGGGTTGTGAGTGACTGAATCCACTTTCCCTTCTTCCCTTTTCTCCCATCTCTCCTCCCTGATGAAGGAACAAAGTTCCAAAAGCTAGGAATGTAAATTTTCTGTTCTGTTTTGTGTAACTATCGGCTGTACTGAGCTAAGTACTGGCCAGCCCCTCTATCTCTTTGTTAGTAATCCATTATTGTGTAATATATCTTATAAAAACAGGAAAATGTTTTCCATGTTCCACAATTTTCAATGTTCCACAGTACACCATTACTGAGACATAACTCTTAAATGTATGAAAGATAATAAATAAATTTTCAGTACAGTCAGGAAAAGGACACACTTGAGAGCACAATACCCTACCAAATGTAACTTTATGCATCCTACAACACAAACTAATAATGGAATATACTTCATGAGACGCAAAGGAAAATAAAAAATGACGTAACTATAAATTTAGGTGATTAATCAGGTAACAGCAATATTTATTATGGTTCACTCTCATTTTCTCACACATATTGCTTAAATGACAATTACTCTGAATATCATAAATAGTTTAAAGTTCCACTGAATATAATTTAACTCATCCTTGTACAGTCATTACTCTAAAGAATTTGTCAATGTTTGGCTCTCTTTACAATGGGTTCCATAGCTTTTCTGGGCAGCAACACTTGCCTGTTTTCTGATAAAATGAAGTTCTCATGAATGTATTAGAAAATTCTGTCATGTTATTTTCTTGCTGAAGTTACTTACCTTGCATGCTTCTTTCAGCTCCTGCAACAACACATCACTTGATTATTCTTTAATAAAATTAATAATCTGCATTACAGTTTAACAGTTCTAGCAAAGCAGTGAAATTCCTTGCTTACACAAGTCTACTAGTATCAAACACAGGCCTTAATTTGTTTAAGAAATTTCTGAGAGTGTACATTTGGAGCACATCATTGTATGAATGTGTATCATGGACTATTGGGGAAAATGGAAAGGAAGAGAACTGAAGCATTTGAGATGTGGTATTGCAGAAGTATGCCTGAAATCAAGTGACCCAATAAGATAAGAAATGATTAAATTCTTTGGAGAACTGTGAAAGAAACAGATGGAAAACACTGATTAGAAGAAGGGACAGGATGACAGCACAAATGTTAAGACATCATGGAATTATATCCATGGTACTTGAGGGAACCACCCAGGCCCAAGACTGTACAAGAAGATAGAGTGAGGAATATACCCTACAAATAGTTGAGGACATTGGGTGTAGGTGGAGGCACCACTTCAAGCCAATCAAATAAGTGCCCCAGCTTTTGTGGGATCTGTGAAAGATAATCTGCTTTTATGAAAGGCAGGAATCTATGGATGGAATTTCCTGCCAGTTTATATAAGGCAAACTATATGCACTGTACTTACTCTGTATTGAAAAACAACACAGCTGCCTTCCAGTTGCCATTTCACAGATTACAAAAAAGTTAAGATATTGGTCACAGCCTCATCCTATTAGGATTCTGTGGTCAAAGTAGTTGTGGACGTATGATTGGCAGGGAACCTGCTCAACCGAGATGAGTGCTCCAATCTCAAGTCAAGGGAAACTTTTATTTGTAATTTTTGAGAACATTTCTCACGGAGAACAGCAGTTTTTCTTAGTACTTTAAAATGAACATAAACAGTCTCAGCTGCAAGAAACCTTTATTTCTGTGATTACCTGTTTCGGTCAGTTACTGACCATCTTCAGAACCAGTACCATGCTGGTAGGCAGTGGTGGAGAACAGAGCACGTGTTACGAACTCCACGGTCATCAACTGCTCAGCACTGACTGTTTACCTTCATTTCAGACTTTTATTTCTCGTCTTCCCACAGGAATTTTTGTTCTGAACATTTGCCTAGCATTCTGACACCTACCAGCAATTCAATGATTAACAACGTAACTGCTAGGCATCATGAACTTGCAGCAACTCTATATTTGTTTAAAATGTAGACTTTTAATATTTCTTCTGTCTTTAATATACGAATTTTATTTGTTATTGGCACTGTTCCTCCTCAGGGGACACCACCTTAATTTAGCACTGTCCATGCGGGCGAGGAAGTTTGCGTGCTCTGGATCTGGAGGGCTATGCCAGCGGTAGCTTAGCTACCAGAAGGGTCACCCAAGCCAGACAGGCCAGAGGAGACAAGCCAGACAAAGTGTGTCTCACAACAGCTTATCGCTCTCCCTTTCCTATCCCAAACCTGTCCTCACTATGTCCTTTTCCCGTCATTTACTGTTATTTTTATAAGACCTCAATGGCAGCGACAGCAGAGAAAGAGCCTTCCGGAATGGTTAAGCTGGCGGAAGAGGCACCTTTTCTCTTTGGGTACAAAAAGAGTACAAGTAGCAACTGTGGTGGCTGATTTTAGGCTGCGAAACCTACTGCCTATGAGGAAAGTAACGAGAAACTATCACATTACATTCCCTAGCAGTACATGGTATGTCTCTCTATGTGAAAGATTCAGGAGTTAAAACTTCCTCTCAATCAGATCTCCAGGAGGGGGACACATTGAGAGCAGACATATTTAAAAGGAAGAAAGGGACAATGAAGGAAGGAAAGATAAGGATAGGAACATGGAGAGTGAGGACACCACTGCAATCAGGAAAGCTAGAGAATGCAAAACAGGAGATGAAAAGGGACAAATTATATGTCCTTGGTTTGAAATGAGATGGGGAGAGAATGGGGAGATAGAAAGTGAAGATTATAAGCTCTTTTACTCAGGGCAATTCAAGAGTGGTGAAAAAGGGGTAGGAATGTTCATAGGGCAAAAGCTGAAAAACAAGGTAATGAAAGTACAATATACTGATGGAAGACTGATGATGATAGAACTGAAGGGTAGGGCAAAAGATTTGGTGTTAATACAGGTATATATGCCAACCAGCCAGCATAGAGGTGAGGAAGTGGAAGAATATTATGAGAAAATACAAGAACTCACCGAGAAAGAAAATAGAAATGTCTGCATTATCACCATGGGGGACTGGAATGCAGTGGTGGGTGAAGGAAGAGATGAAGAAACAGTAGGAAAATTTGGATTAGGAATAAGAAATGAGAGAGGTGAATGACTAATAAATAGAGTCTGTAAAGAAAATTCATTAGCAGTGGGTAACACATTATTTGAGCACCACAAAAGGAGACGTTAAACATGAGTATCAAATTTAAATAACAAGTGAAGTTGAAAAAAGTCTGGAGAGGTAAAGCGAAAGAAAGACTAAACATAGAAATGCTCAAAAACGTATGAAAGGCGTCAGATTTGGGAAACAGATTTATGAAAAAATGGGAAAGAGGTAGTGTTGATGGACGCGTTAATGACAAATGGATAAAAATGAGGGAAGGATATCCCAAAGTAGCAGGAAAGACTGGATAACAGAAAACATGTTGAAAAAGATGGAAGAGTGGAGAAAGTGGAAAAAGTTAGAAACTGAAGAAGGCGAAAAGAGGTACAGGAACCTGAATAGTGAATTATGAAGAGAAACTGAAGAAGCCAGGGAAAAATGGATCACACAGAAATGCAACAAAATAGAGAAAATGGAGAAAGAGGGAAAGTATGAAATGATGTATAGGCTGCCTAGTGAGATGGTTTCTGAACGTAAAAGAAAGAGGAATAACACAGAAATAGAAAGAGCTGATGGCACTCTAGCAGAAGAACCACAGGAGGTTTTGAACAGATGGCAAGAATATATTGAATGTCTGTATAAGGGGGATGAAGCAAAAAGCGAAATTAAGGTTGAAGAGGAGCAATATGTGCCGGAAGATGGAAAGGGATTCACCATCTTGGAAGCAGAAGTAGAAAAAGTGCTGAAGGAAATGAAGAATAGGGAGGCATGTGGAATTGATGATTTGCCAGCAGAACTGTTGAAGAGCCAGGGAAACAAGGCAAGAAAAGAAATAGTCTACCTCTATAATGAAATGTGTGACAAAGGGGAACAGCCCAAGGACTTCCTTGCAAGTTATGATACCAATAGAGAAAAAGAGAAACACTATAAAATGTGAAGAGCATAGGACCATCAGTCTAATTTCTCTTGCAGCTAAAGTGTTGAATAGAAGACTATATGGCAAGCTGGATAGACGGATTGCAGAGGAGCAGTTCAGATTCAGAAGAGGAAAAGGAACAAGAGATATTATTGACCTGTTAAGAACTACAGTGGGAAGGTAAATGGAAAAAAGTAGAGAAATATTTGCTGTTTTTATAGATTTAGAAAAGGCTTTTGACAGAGTTCAGTGGAACAAGCTGATGGATATTTTGAAGAGGAAAGGAGTACACTGGAAAGAGAGATGACTGATATAGAATCTATATTTACACCAGAAAGTAAAGATAAAGATTGGAAATGAAATGTCAGAAGGAAGCAGCATTGGACGAGGTGTTAGACAAGGTTGTTGTGCTTCCACACCGTTATTTAACACATACCTTGAAGAGATTGTTGCGAAAGGCTTAGATGGGAAAAGAGGCATATGTATTGGTGGAAAGAGAATACAATGTATAATATTTGTTGACGACAAGGTATTAGTGGCAGAAAGTGAGCAGACAGTGAATAACATGCTGAAAGATCTGACTGAAGCTTGTGTGGAATATGGGATGCAAATAAACACAGCAAAACTAAGAGTCATTAGTCATCAGTACAAGACACAGACTGTCCAATATTAAAATAGAAAAAGCTACCATTAACCAAGTAAGTGCATTTAAATATCTTGGAAGCACGATAACTGAAGACTTGAGATGTCACCAAGAGATGAAAACTTGAATTGCTATAGCGAAAGAGGCATTCAACAGAAAGAGGAGACTGTTATGTGACAAATTTGATAAATGTCTAAGGAAAAGGCTTGGCAAATATTTTGTCTGGAGTGTGGCACTATAAGGGCCAGAAAAATGGACGCTGAGACTGTTGTTGTTGTGGTCTTCAGTCCTGAGACTGGTTTGATGCAGCTCTCCATGCTAATCTATCCTGTGCAAGCTTCTTCATCTCCCAGTACCTACTGTAACATACATCCTTCTGAATTTGCTTAGTGTATTCATCTCTTGGTCTCCCTCTATGATTTTTACCCTCCACGCTGCCCTCCAATAATAAATTGGTGATCCCTTGATGCCTTATAACATGTCCTACCAACCGATCCCTTCTTCTTGTCAAGTTGTGCCAAACCGATCCCTTCTTCTGGTCAAGTTGTGCCACAAACTTCTCTTCTCCCCAATCCTATTCAATACTTCCTCATTAGTTATGTGATCTACCCATCTAATCTTCAGCATCCTTCTGTAGCACCACATTTCGAAAGCTTCTATTCTCTTCTTGTCCAAACTATTTATCGTCCATGTTTCACTTCCATACATGGCTACACTCCATACAAATACTTTCAGAAATGACTTCCTGACACTTAAATCTATACTCGATGTTAACAAATTTCTCTTCTTCAGAAACACTTTCCTTCCCATTGCCAGTCTACATTTTATATCCTCTCTACTTCGACCATCATCAGTTACTTTGCTCCCCAAATAGCAAAACTCCTTTACTACTTTAAGTGTCTCATTTCCTAATCTAATTCCCTCAGCATCATCTGACTTAATTCGACTACATTTCATTATCCTCGTTTTGCTTTTGTTGATGTTCATCTTATATCCTCCTTTCAAGACGCTATCCATTCCATTCAACTGCTCTTCCAAGTCCTTTGCTGTGTCTGACAGAATTACAATGTCATTGGCGAACCTCAAAGTTTTTATTTCTTCTCTATGGATTTTAGTACCTAATCCGAATTTTTCTTTTGTTTCCTTCACTGCTTGCTCAATATACAGATTGAATAACATCGGGGAGAGGCTACAACCCTGTCTTACTCCCTTCCCAACAACTGCTTTCCTTTCGTGTCCCTCGACTCTTATAACTGCCATCTGGTTTCTGTACAAATTGTAAATAGCCTTTCGCTCATTGTATTTTACCCCTACCACCTTTAGAATTTGAAAGAGAGTATTCCAGTCAACATTGTCAAAAGCTTTCTCTAAGTCTACAAATGCTAGAAACATAGGTTTGCCTCTCCTTAATCTTTCTTCTAAGATAAGTTGTAAGGTCAGTATTGCCTCACGTGTTCCAGTATTTCTACAGAATCCAAACTGATCTTCTCCGAGGTCGGCTTCTACTAGTTTTTCCATTCGTCTGTAAAGAATTCGTGTTAGTATTTTGCAGCTGTGGCTTATTAAACTGATTGTTCGGTAATTTTCACATCTGTCAACACCTACTTTCTTTGGGATTGGAATTATTATATTCTTCTTGAAGTCTGAGGGTATTTCGCCTGTTTCATACATCTTGCTCACCAGATGGTAGAGTTTTGTCAGGACTGGCTATCCCAAGGCCGTCAGTAGTTCCAATGGAATGTTGTCTACTCCGGGGGCCTTGTTTCGACTCAGGTCTTTCAGTGCTCTGTCAAACTCTTCACGCAGTATTGTATCTCCCATTTCATCTTCATCTACATCCTCTTCCATTTCCATAATATTGTCCTCAAGTACATCGCCCTTGTATAGACCCTCTATATACTCCTTCCACCTTTCTGCTTTCCCTTCTTTGCTTAGAACTGGGTTTCCATCTGAGCTCTTGATGTTCATACAAGTGGTTCTCTTATCTCCAAAGGTCTCTTTAATTTTCCTGTAGGCAGTATCTATCTTACCCCTAGTGAGATAAGCCTCTACATCCTTACATTTGTCCTCTAGCCATACCTGCTTAGCCATTTTGCACTTCCTGTCGATCTCATTTTTGAGACGTTTGTATTCCTTTTTGCCTGCTTCATTTACTGCATTTTTATATTTTCTCCTTTCATCAATTAAATTCAATATTTCTTCTGTTACCCAAGGATTTCTACTAGCCCTCGTCTTTTTACCTACTTGATCCTCAGCTGCCTTCACTACTTCATCCCTCAAAGCTACCCATTCTTCTTCTACTGTATTTCTTTGCCCCATTCCTGTCAATTGTTCCCTTATGCTCTCCCTGAAACACTGTACAACTTCTGGTTCTTTCAGTTTATCCAGGTCCCATCTCCTTAAGTTCCCGCCTTTTTGCACTTTCTTCAGTTTTAATCTACAGGTTATAACCAATAGATTGTGGTCAGAGTCCACATCTGCCCCTGGAAATGTCTTACAATTAAAAACCTGGTTCCTAAATCTCTGTCTTACCATTATATAATCTATCTGATACCTTTTAGTATCTCCAGGGTTCTTCCATGTATACAACCTTCTTTCATGATTCTTAAACCAAGTGTTAGCTATGATTAAGTTGTGCTCTGTGCAAAATTCTACCAGGCGGCTTCCTCTTTCATTTCTTAGCCCCAATCCATATTCCCCTACTACGTTTCCTTCTCTGCCTTTTCCTACTACCGAATTCCAGTCACCCATGACTATTAAATTTTCGTCACCCTTCACTATCTGAATAATTTCTTTTATTTCATCATACATTTCTTCAATTTCTTCGTCATCTGCAGGGCTAGTTGGCATATAAACTTGTACTACTGTAGTAGGTGTGGGCTTCGTGTCTATCTTGGCCACAATAAAGCGTCCACTATGCTGTTTGTAGTAGCTTACCCGCATTCCTATTCATTATTAAACCTACTCCTGCATTACCCCTAATTGATTATGTGTTTATAACCCTGTAGTCACCTGACCAGAAGTCTTGTTCCTCCTGCCACCGAACTTCACTAATTCCCACTATATCTAACTTTAACCTATCCATTTCCCTTTTTAAATTTTCTAACCTACCTGCCCGATTAAGTGATCTGACATTCCATGCTACGAACCGTAGAACGCCAGGTTTCTTTCTCCTGATAACGACATCGTCCGGAGATCCGAATGGGGGGACTATTTTACCTCCAGAATATTTTACCCAAGAAGACGCCATCGTCATTTAATCATTCAGTAAAGCTGCATGCCCTCGGGGAAAATTACGGCCGTAGTTTCCCCTTGCTTTCAGCCGTTCGCAGTACCAGCACAGCAAGGCCGTTTTGGTTATTGTTACAAGGCCAGATCAGTCAATCATCCAGACTGTTGCCCTTGCAACTACTGAAAAGGCTGCTGCCCCTCTTCAGGAACCACACATTTGTCTGGCCTCTCAACAGATACCCCTCCGTTGTGGTTGCACCTACGGTACGGCTATCTGTATCGCTGAGGCACGCAAGCCTCCCCACTAACGGCAAGGTGCATGGTTCATGGGGGGAGGTTCACTATATCTAACCCGTCTCACAGTTTATTTTGGCTGAGACTAGAGGATGAAAAAAGGTTAGAAGCATTTGAGATGTGGATGTGGAGGAAAATGGAGAGGATAAGCTGGATGGAAAGAGTAAGTAATGAAAGAGTATTGGAAAGGGTTGGTGAGAGAAGATGTCTGCTGAAGGTCATAAGAGAAAGGAAAAAGAACTGGATGGGACATTCATTGAGAAGGGAGTGCTTGCTAGCAGATGCTTTGGAAGGACTGGTTTGTGGGAGAAGACTGAAGAAGGAGGTACAAGATGATAGATGATGTAGACATAAAGGGAACAGGAAATTATGCCGATCTGAAGAGGATGGCAGAAGACCGGACAGGATGGAGAACTACCACGTGGAAACCCGCCTTTTGGCAGAAGACTAATGATGATGATGATGATGATGATGATGATGATGATGAGTGGCACTGTTGGGCCGACTGTATTTGCAGATACCTGTGATGTATGTGCATATTACTCAAAAATATAACTCTGAATCATATGGTTTTGGCACATCAACTTCTCAGAAATCAGACATCACCTTGCCTTGATGATGGTTGTACGATTCACAGCAGATGCCGATATTCCAAATACAAGCCCAAAAAATGATTCAAAATTGAATCTTGCAGGAAAATTGCAAAAATCACAGTATATTTTGGCTGACAATGAACGTTTTCAAAATATTTCATTCCACTTTGAAGAAAATTACGTTTGCCTTTTATCACTGTACAAAAATATTTTTTAAAGTCTTCTGTAAAGAAGTATACTGCTCTATTCCAGATTTTTTTTTTTTTTTTTTTTTTTTTTTTTTTTTTAGGCTACCCTGTTACGCAGATGATGTTCTAACCATACCAAAACTGGAGATAAAATTTATTAGGCATTATTGGATCTAAAATGTAGTTGAATTACCAGAAAGGGAGGGGATACAAGGCAGATTATTTGGGACTTACACAGTTTCCTGGAAATTGTTGGTGCACTATGAACTGGTGATAAGCTTGGGAGGGGGGGGGGGTCCATTTTTCTGTTAATAGTTGAGGAGTAATGACACCAGTTCTGCATATACTGTTTGTTTAGACAATCACAGCAGGGTCTGGGGAGGCTGTTGCGCTGTCATCAAACTCAGTCCACTAGCAATTGCTTTTGGCTGTGGTACGTGAATGACAATTTTGTCATTTGGCCACCTGGAGAAGCCGAGCTGCATAAGTTTCATTAGCATATTAAAAGATCACATACAAAAATTAAGGTAATGCTAGAACAAGAAAGTAGCTATGGTACCTCAGCCGAATGGATATGAGTACCTGCTAGAAGAAACAGACAGAGACACCAAATAGTTGGCAGAAGTACCTGTAAAGCACTGCAATGACAGGATACCTCAACTCACACATACGCTCCGAGTAATAGCTCTCAATGTGGCTAAGATAAATATGGCTACATTACCAGAAACCTATCAGTTTGATATTCGCTTCTGTCACGCATAGCTGCAGTCACACCAGAGTGTCTATACTACATTATCACCTCATCTTGGTTTCTCGTTTGGTCATTCTTCGGACTCTGTTTGCTTGTCATTCACTTATCTTGTCTACGACACTTGCCATTTGTTCTTTCCATCAACATCCATGTCTGCTCAGGTTCCCCTGACTTCTGCCTCAAGTCGGTTTTCCCCACTCCCTCTAAGATGCTGTAGATGAAGATTAAATGGGAGATACGATACTGCGTGAAGAGTTTGACAGAGCACTGAAAGACCTGAGTCGAAACAAGGCCCCCGGAGCAGACAACATTCCATTGGAACTACTGACGGCCTTGGGATAGCCAGTCCTGACAAAACTCTACCATCTGGTGAGCAAGATGTATGAAGTTATCCAACATAATAGCATCTGTACTGAGTAGCCTTCTGGAACAGAAGCAGCAGCAGCAGAAACAGCAGCAGCAGACAAAGTTGTCACAGTAGTTCTTTCAATTACTAGTAGACAAACTTATAGCAAGGCCAATCAGTTCGGGCCTCAGTATAGGGTTGAGGCACCACTTATGGAAAATTCAAAACAGATTATATGTTTACTATAGGAAAGAAGTTTACAAACTACTTTAAGAAATTGTATCTGTTGTTTCAAAGACTGTACATTACAACTCTGTAGGAACAAAATAAAAGAATAGATACTGAATATGAAATCGTGTATTTCCCCAGTTTTGGCCACATTAACTCTAGCTATGACCAGCCATTTCCCCACTTTGGCTACTGCATATTATTATAAGACTGGGGCTCAAATAATTACAGCATCAAACAGCTAGAAAGTAATTTGTTCTTATTGAAGCACATAAGGAAACAAACAAGAATAAAGTTGATAAAAGTTATAGCAATTGAGTCCCCAACAAAAAGTATTATAATGACTCACCACAAAAAATATGATTAGTTCCCCCTTAGGAGTAAAAAAAGAGGGGAGAGAGAGAGAGAGAGAGAGAGAGAGAGAGAGAGAGAGAGAGAGAGAGAGAGAGAGAAAGAAAGAGAGAGAGAGAGATTTCATTCAAAACTTTATTATGGTCATTTGACTTATCCTTATCATTCTGAGTTTCACTTACTTCCTGGAACCAATTTGTTATCCCCTGCAATAGAACCTTTAGTGCCACAATCAGCAGAGAGACTTTGTGTCTCTTAAGAGAGCCATGACATCACTTTGTTTCCAGGTTGGTAGTTTGCAGTACAGCCTTAGAACTTCACAAATCTGCCTTTTTGCATAAATACGTACAGATTTTCCTAAGCAACTGCAAACCTCATGTTGGAACAGTCCAGAACCAAGTCCATCAACCCCCCACCCCCCCTCCCACCCCCACCCCACCCCACCACCCCAAGACAGAATGTTGACCCCACTACATTCTAGTGAAGATAGACCACAAATTTTAATTTTTAATGTTCTTGGAGCATTGTAAAACTTGCTTGCAGTAGCAACCTTCATTCCCTCAACAACAGCTTCCAGTGCATTTTTAACTTTGGTGGGAGAGTACTGAAATTTCTTATTCTTTGGCTGAATCAAAAACCCTGGGTTAAAAAACACTATATTTTAATAATTCACGTTGCATATTTTACTATGTTACAAGGACAGCTCAATTAATAAGAGATGCTGAGGCAAGACTATTAATTAGGTTTATCTTGATATAAAAATAGCAGAAATATTTTAAATAAGCCTACTTAAATAAAATTAGCATACTTAGATAGCAGACCAAATCTGTATTATAGATGTTTTGTTTAAAGTTTCAAGAGTGGAGAACACACGACACATAGGTGTCTCTGTTTATGGGCGCAAGCATGGTCATAACAGGAAACCAAGATTAAATTTGAATCTGTTAATGGCCACATTTAACTTCTAAGAAATGAAACTATAATACTCAACATTACCTCCCAAAAGATAAGATTTCTTCTGATGTTTTATTTAAATATATAGAATATGAAAAATTGATTATGTGTTTCTTAGAAAAAACTAAATGAAACTTGATTTCTTCAGGACAGACATTTTCACTAATTATGATTCCAAACAAGAACAAAGAAAGAAATGCTTCTATATCTAACTGAACAACACATTTTATGTTGTTTATAATGAGCTATTGTAAGATCGGCTGGTATTCTAAAGGTGCTTAAAAATTCACTAATTACGTAAAAGTGGCCATAAGTGGGGTAGTTGCCAAAACTGGAGCCTTGACCCTACTCGGCTGTACATACTCACGTTCGTCTGCCAACAATGTCACCATCTAAAGACACTAAGGAAGACAGTGACATGTACTTGCACTGCTGGAAACAATATTTAACAGCATTTAAAATCACGAAAGACTCACAGGAGTACTCATCATTTTTGTCATGGTCATCACCAAACACATTTTTCTACTCAGGAAGTTACCATCATTGTTCAACCCAGTCATGCTCGCATCCACAAACCCAGGATGCAACACACTGTATGCTGACTCATTGATTAGCGACATCAACATTGTTGTTCAGCTGGCTCTGGATATGGAGATATTTACACACGGCAGCATTAAAACTGGATAACCTATCACCAGAGGACATCTTGTGCTTCACACACTCCTAAATCACTCAGGTACGTAATGAACCTCTCATGACAAGATGCAAGTTATGGTGGTCGAGGCATCATAGTGGGCTCCACCCACACGGAGCAAATCGGACATAAGCAATGTTCTGATTCAAGTAATGTTAAGACACATTCATAACATCTGAACCTCCAGTTGCACCTTGTTATTGGGTATAGAGGCCTCTTACCATCAAACCCAATACGCATATCACTCATTCCTTAGATGACTATCCATATTGCTGTGTGTACTGTACATGCTGAGAAGGTGTTGGATTTGGGTACCTCTCTACAAGCCTCCAGCATGGAACCATACACATGGTACAGACTGTTGCCCAATTGAGCAATCCTCTTGTGCAGAAATTGCTTCTTGCTTTTGGCATTTCCAATCCCGACATCCTTTTCCAAGGAGACACTGGGCCCATGGTTTTGAGCAATATATGCATGACTAAGCTCTCTCCACACTCTTGATATTTGGTAGCTGATGGGGATAGTTCTGTCTCCTTTCACTAAACTTGCTGGAGGAGAACACAGCATACTCTCTACAATCTCATAAAGCGAGATTGTTGTGACATTTAGTGAAGTGCAGGTTTTTTCAGAAAGAAATTGAATATCTGGGATGTTAGCTGCGCAAAGAGGAGAACAAGCAAACAGATCAAAATACAGATGCCACAGACTACCTTGCCCATCAACTGTTACTCCCAGTTCTTGACAGTAGATTCTCACCTTTCACAATGCCTACAACATTTACAGAAAAAGAGGGTTCAATATGACTGAATCAAAGCATCTGAATGAGCCTTCAACCAATGAAAATGCTTGCTGAGGTCTGCCCCGTCTCACATCATTCTCCCCAAGATGCTCACTACTATTGGCAGCTAAGACTTCCTCTCATGGCATCAGGACAAGATAGGGGTCTGAATGTTTACCAGATTCCAAGGAAACCATCCATGTCATTTGATATGATCTTCCAAGCTAACTTAAAGACTGTCAACATCATTCAATTCTGTGACCTAAGGGGCACATGAGTATTTTGAACATTCACTAACCCAAGCACTCAGTTTCAGTCATCTTTCAAAAAGTAAAACAGAGTAATGTGTTCTGGTCTTCATAATACAACTGACAAACAGTAAAATTTGTCCAACAGCTCAATGCAGATACTTTGGTGGAAGGTGCTGATAATTAAAACTCCCCTGAAATATCAACAGCCATCCCCTAGATGCTGTTCCTCCAGAGAATGGTGATAACAAAATTAGCCAACAAGATGATGGACATCCTTGCCTCATTACAGACATGGAGATCACAAGGTTTCCCACTCCGTAAAGCACGAAAGACAACAATCTGTTGCAGATCAGATAACAAGAGTACAATGCTGATGTAGGCGCAAGTGTTTCTAAGCACATCATTCAGGGTACACAGTTGAACAGGGGGCTCTGCAGTTGACAACCACTCTGTGTTCCCATGGTGACCCAACAACAATGTCAATTACAATGGCAGAGGCATGGGATTGTTGAGATTGGACCGCTGAGCAATCGAACTGTGTCACCTGTTTGTTTGAAACATGTTTTTTTTTTACTACACCAAGTCCATGGTTGTGTCCAAATACACCATCATTCAGGCAAACAGCTACTAGATACAAGCACTGCACCACATACACCAGTGGGGACAATATTATGCTTCGGGAGATATTCACCTGGTCTTCTGTGGGACGTTGGTAGTAACTAAATGCACCATTACAATTGTGAACTATGTGAAAATTATTGTGGACCACCTTAATCCCTTTATGCTTGATGCTATGTACAGAAAACTGGTTGAAACCTAAAATTGATAGCAACGAGATTTTTGGGGAAGAGTTAAGTGTATATAGAAAGGACAGGGAAATGGGAAATGGAGGTGGTGTATTTGTCACAGTAGACAAGAAATGCAAATCCACCGAAGTAGAAACTGAAACTGCGTGTAAGACTGTATGAGCAAGACTGAGTATCAGGGGTGGAAATGAAATGGTAATTGGATCCTTCTATCACCCATCAGACTCATCTCCTGATGTAACTGAAAACTTTAGAGAAAACCTCAGTTCACTTGCATGTAAGTTCCCCAATCACACTGTAATCATCAATGGAGACTTCAATCATCCGAAAATTAATTGGGAAAATTACAGTCTTGTTAGTAGTTGGCGTGGTAAGACATCTTGTGAAACTTTACTAAATATCTTTTCTGAAAGCTACCTAGAGAACAGATAGTTAAGAACCCCATTCATGATGGAAGTATATCGGATCTAATGTCAACAAATAGACCTGATCTCTCTGGGCATGTCCACATCGAAATTGGTATTAGTGACCATGATGCTATTGTGGCAACAATGATTTCCAAGGTACAAAGGACAAATAAAACAAGCAGAAAGATATAAATGTTTAGTAAACTGGATTTACAAAATCAGTATAGTCATATCTCAATGAGGAAACTGAAACTTTCGGCACAGGGCAGGCTCAAGTTTAAAAGAATAGTTGACCATGTGCTGGATCGATATGTACCAGTAGAACAGTTCATAATGGAAGGGAACTTCCATGGTGTACAGTCACTGTAAAGAAACTTCTAAGTAAACAAAGATTACTGCATAACAGGTGTAAAACAAAGCTCAGGACTACAGATACTGAGATGCTGGATGAAACGTTCAATGACTGTCACCGCAGACTACTGTCAAGTGGTCTTTCACAGAACCCAATGAAATCCTGGTCATACATAAAGTCTGTTATTGGCACCAAAGTTAGTACCCGGTCCCCAGCAAATTAGACAGGAACTGAAATTGAGGGATAGATGAATGAATGAAATAAGTATCAGTGACAGTGGTGTTGAAAAAGAGCTGAAATTGTTACAAATTGAACAAACCTCCAAGTCCCAGCAGAATCTATGTCAGATTCTATACTGAATTTGCAGCTAAGTTAGCCCTTCTCCTAACTATAATCTATTGTACATCCCTTAAACCTAAAACCATGCCCAGTTCTTGGAAAAAGGCACAGGTCACACTTGTCTACAAGAAGGGTAGTAGAAGTGATCCACAAGCTACTGCCCAACATCCTTGACATTGATTTGTTGTAGATTCTTAGAACATATTCTGATCTCAAACATAATGAGGTATCTTGAACAGAATGACCTCCTCAATGCATGGATTTTGAAAAGATTGATCATGTGAAACCCAAGTCGCTCTATTCTCACACAACGTAATGAAAGTTCTGGATTAAAGCAACCAGATAGACAAAGTATTTTTTGTATTCCAAAAAGCAGTTGACTCAGTACTGCACCTACACTTATTATCAAAAGTTCAGGCACAGGGGGTATCAAGTGAAATTTGTGACTGGATTGAGGACTTTTTGGTAGGGAGGACACAGCATGCTATCTTGGATGGACAGCCGTCACCAGATGTAGAAGTAACTTCAGGTGTGCCCCATGGAAGTGTGTTGGGACCCTTGCCATTCATGTTGTATATTAATGACCTTGCACATATTAAAAGTAAAATCAAGCTTTTTGCAGTTATCTGTAATGAAGTTCTATCTGAAAGAAACTGCATAAATATACAGTCAAAACTCGGTAAGATTTCAGTGTGGTGCAGAGACTGGCAACATGTTATAATTGTTTAGAATTGTAAAACTTTGCACTTTACAAAATGAAAATACATAGTATCCTATGACTACAGCATGGTCCATTGACAGTGACTGGGCCAAATATCTCACGAAATTAGCATCAAACGAAAAAACTACAAAGAACGAAACTCGTCGAGCTTGACGGGGGAAACCAGATGGCGCTATGGTTGGCCCGCTAGATGGCACTGTCATAGGTCAAACGGATATCAACTGCCTTTTTTTAAATAGGAACCTCCATTTTTTATTACATATTCGTGTAGTACGTAAAGAAATATGAATGTTTTAGTTGGATCACTTTTTTCGCATTGTGATAAGATTGCGCTGTAATAGTCACAAACGTATGAGTACGTGGTATCACGTAACATTCCGCCAGTGCGGACGGTATTTGCTTCGTGATACATTACTGTGTTAAAACAGACCGTTTACCAATTGCGGAAAAGGTCAATATCATGTTGATGTATGGCTATTGTGATCAAAATGCCCAACGGGCATGTGCTATGTATGCTGCTCGGTATCCTGGATGACATCATCTAAGTGTCCGGACCATTTGCCAGATAGTTACATTATTTAAGGAAACAGAAAGTGTTCAGCCACATGTGAAACATCAACCACGACCTGCAACAAATGATGATGCCCAAGCAGGTGTTTTAGCTGCTGTCGCAGCTAATCCACAAATCAGTAGCAGACAAATTGCGCGAGAATCGGGAATCTCAAAAACGTCGGTGTTGCGAATGCTACATCAACATTGATTGCACCCGTACCATATTTCTATGCACCAGGAATTGCATGGCGGTGACTGTGAACGGCGTGTACAGTTCTGCCACTGGCCACAAGCGAAATTACGGGACGATGACAGATTTTTTGCACACGTTCTATTTAGCGACGAAGCGTGGTTCACCAACAGCGGTAACGTAAACCGGCATAATATGCATTATTGGGCAACGGGAAATACACGATGACTGTGACATGTGGAAGATTAGCGACCTTGGCAGGTTAATGTATGGTGCGGCATTATGGGAGGAAGGATAATTGGCCCCCATTTTATCGATGGTAATCTAAATGGTGCAATGTATGCTGATTTCCTATGTAATGTTCTACTGACGTTACTACAAGATGTTTCACTGCATGACAGAAAGGCGATGTACTTCCAACATGATGGATGTCCGCCACATAGCTCGCGTATAGTTGAAGCGGTATTGAATAGCATATTTCATAACACGTGGATTGGTCGTCGAAGCACCATACAATGGCCTGCACGTTCACCAGATATGATGTACCGGATTTCTTTCTGTGGGGCAAGTGGAAGGATTTTTGTGATCGTGATCCACCGACAATGTCTGACAACATGCGTCAGCGCATTGTCAATGCACATTACGGAAGGCGAACTGCTCGCAGTTGAGAGGAATGTCGTTACACGTACTGCCAAATGCATTGAGGTTGACGGACATCATTTTGAGCATTTATTGCATTAATGTGGTATTTACAGGTAATCACGCTGTAACAGCATGTGTTCTCAGAAATGATAAGTTCACAAAGGTACATGTATCACATTGGAACAACCGAAATACAATGTTCAAACGTACCTATGTCCTGTATTTTAATTTCAAAAACCTACCTGTTACCAACTGTTCGTTTGTGACTATTACTGCGCCATCTATCACAAAGTGAAAAAAGTGGTCCAACTAAAACTTTCATATTTCTTTACATACTACACGAATATATAATAAAAAATGGGGGTTCCTATTTTAAAAAAGGCAACTGATATCCGCTTGACCTATGGCAGCGCCATCTAGCGGGCCAACCATAGCGCCATCTGGTGTCCCCTTTCAAGCTAGACATGTTTCATTTTTTGTAGTTTTTTCGTTTGATGCTTATTTCATGAGATATCTGGCCCGGTCATGATCAATGGACCACCCTGTATAATATCAATGAGTTACTGCTGGAATCAGCCAACTCATACAAATACCTGGGTGTAACACTTTGTAAGGATATGAAATGGAATGATCATATAGGTTCAGTCATGGGTAAAGCATGGGGTAAACTCCAGTTTATTGGTAGAATATTGGGGAAGTGCAGTCAGTCTACAAAGGAGAATGCTTCCAAATCACTTGTGCGACTGGATCTACAATATTGTTCAAGCTTGTGGGTCCCATACCAGATAGGACTAACAGGGGATATTGAACACAATACAGAGAAGGCAGCACAAATGGTCACAGGTGTGTTTAATTTGTGGGAGAATGTCACAGAGATACTGTAGGAACTGAACTGGAAGACTCTTGAAGAGCCGGCCGAAGTGGCCATGCGGTTAAAGACGCTGCAGTCTGGAACCGCAAGAACGCTACGGTCGCAGGTTCGAATCCTGCCTCGGGCATGGATGTTTGTGATGTCCTTAGGTTTAACTAGTTCTAAGTTCTAGGGGACTAATAACCTCAGCAGTTGAGTCCCATAGTGCTCAGAGCCATTTTTGAACACTTGAAGATAGATGTAAACTGAATCGGACTAGAGTGCTTAAAGGAACCTGATTGTGAACTGATGTTGATGTTTTAGGTGCCAATCTTGGCTGGTGTGGCACATCACAGGTACTTTTGTCACCTCTAAGTCCATTTCTTCTGACAAGAAGCCAAGTTTGTTGGGTCCAGATACCAGATTCCTTCCCCCATGCTAAAAGTGTGTATAGGTAGAAGTACACTGGATGGTGCTTTGGTGGATTATAAGTGGTTATGATGGTCCCACCTGTTCATCTGTCATCTGTGGCCCATCTCTGAATTGGCTGGCGGTCAACTGACATGTAACGATGCGAGTTGTGTTGCCTGACTGGTGGCTTACATTCCCATACTGCTGACCAATGTTGCAGGCAGTTTTAAACATTTCATCGACACAGGTGATATGGTTTCTGCTATACTATTGTCTATAGTGGTAATAATGCTTTGTATACAGTGAATGTCAGTACTGGTAGTGGTGTGGAACTTGGGTGCTGTGAAGGACCCATCGATACTCGAGTCTCAGCTGGTTTTGAGGGTGGTGCTCTTTTCCTTTTGGCATCTGCATCTCTGTGTCTTATAGGAATTGTGTGAACTGTCAGTACACACCAGGTGCAATATACCTCACAAAACCTGCCAAGGACCACACAAAATCGCTGCTGTATTAAGTTTCAAAGGAGGACAAAGACACTATTAAGCAGATTATCATAATATTTTGGCTCATTAATATAATTCACATATGGGTAGAAATGTAAATCTTCTGAGGACATGTTTATTACTCACACTTTTGTGTTTGTGTCTCTAAGGTCATTGTAACTTATTACTCTGTGGATAGGAAGAGCAGGGTCTTCAGTGTAAACGTCTCCTCATATCTCTCTCTCTCTATTACCCCCCCCCCACACACACACACAGCCTTTTTTTTTACTCTGGCATGCAGGACCCGTGCCTGGTAAATGAGGCAATGAGGCAGGTGATGAGCTGTGTCACCAGTTACCTGTTTAGCAATGTAAACTGACATTTAAACACTTTAACATTTGTAATTTGAAATGGCTGTAATGCAATATTGTCACACTTCATTAGTTTTACACTATGTTGTAGAGAATGAACAGCATTCTATGACATTAATCAAGTTATGTAAATGCTTCATATGGAAATAAGTAGATAATAAATAAGAGAAAAATAGTAACTGGGTAATGTAAAAAGGAGAACAGCGCCCTTCTTTTCACAGTAGCTACTTTTCCATACTGTCTGATCTCTTATATCATTACAAATATCTTTGTTCGATATGTTTAAATTATCCAGAAGCTAGACAGTCAGCTATGTTTCTTTTTAACTAATGTATCTATCAGTCTTGATGTAGCTACCCCTTTTTTAATAATTCCTCTTGTTCCAAATTTGTTGAAATTTAAATACATTTGTGTGCTTATCTTATCAATCAAATGCACTCAAGCCATTTAAGTCAATCTTAATTTACAACAGCACAATGGTGAAATTTATTCTTGTGTTAATTGTAATTATTATTAAAGCTTTATTTACTGGCATCAAAGAGAAGAAAATGATACATCACAATCTATTCAAACAATGGTTTGAATTCTCATTTTTGGCAACAAACTATATACCGTACATAAACAGGGTGTCTATGCTAGTGCACATGCAATAAATATATATTTACTTCAATATACAGACCTTTGTGATCTATGAACATTAAATCATTTCTTTACCATGCATCGAGCAATGTTTAACTATATGCTTCATAAAGAAAACTTCTAATTTATGCTAAAAATGCTTTTGATGCATTTTTAAGGTGAAAATAGGTGACTATAATTGTACAACTATATGTGGAAATTGACATCAAATAAAATTTTGCTCAAAGGCCAATAACCCTTTACCATTCTTGCACAAAACATACTAAATATGCCTTAAATAAAGATCACTCACTGCTTTCATAAATGATAGCCGTAATTTATTCATCAGAATTTCTAGTTTCAGGTATGTAGACTCGCAAAATGTGTAGTCTTCAAAACTAGATTGTAATCCTTAGTTGCAGATGAGATGCAATGATGGCATGGAAATATACACACATCAAAAAAATTTTTGCATCACCCAAGTTCCCAGAACTCCTGAAGATAAATGCTGACTGTGGATACTGCATCACAGACACAGTCCCTTTGACTGTTCAGAGATGTCACTAAACCCACCCAAAGATGTAAACAATCATGTATGAGCAGCACCTATTAGACGGAGAGGGTTCGACAGCTGATCAGTTCCAATCATTCCACCAGGAAGGAAGTACACGACTCTTGTTGTCTGTAGTTCAACCTTGCCTAGACAGTCAATACCGCGATATGATTGTGCCAGGAAGGGCTCTCGACAGGGGAAGTGTCCTGGTGACAGCAACTCCACCATGTTGAAAAATGCTTTTTGTGCAGCCACAGGACATCGTGTTATGACTCAAACTGTGTGTAATAGGCTGCATGATGTGCAACTTCACTCCCGACATCCATGGCGAGGTCCATGTTTGCAACCATGATGCTATACAGCGCGGTGCAGATGGTCCCAACAACATGCTGAACAGACCGCTCAGGATTGGCATCATGTTCTCTTTATCAATGAGTGTCGGGTATGACTTCAACCACACAACCGTCGCAGACGTGTTTGGAGGCAACACGGTCAGGCTGATCATCTTAGACACCCCGTCCAGCGAGTGCAGCAAAGTGGAGCTTCCCTGCTGTTTTGGGGTGGCATTATGTGGTGCTGACGTATGCCGCTGTTGGTCATGGAAGCCACTGTAATGGCTGTACAATATGTGAATGCCACATTCCAACCGATAGTGCAACCATATCGGCAGCATATTGGCACGGCATTCATCTTCATGGACGATAATTCGCACCCTCATCACGCACATCTTGTGAATGACTTCCTTCAGGATAACGACTTCGCTCGACTACAGTAGCCAGCATGTTCTCCAGATATGAACCCTATTGAACATGACTGGGATAGATTGAAAAGGGCTGTTTATCGACGATGTGACCCACCAAGCACTCTGAGGGATCTACGCCGAATCGCCATTGAGGAGTTGGACAACCTGGACCAACAGTGCCTTGATGAACTTGTGGATAGTATGCCACGATGAATACAGGCATGCATCAATGCAAGAGGATGTGCTGCTGGGTATTAGAGGTACTGGTGTGTACAGCAATCTGGATCACCACCACTGAAGGTCTCGCTGTATGGTGGTACAACATGCAATGTAAGGTTTTCATGAGCAATAAAAAGGGCGGAAATGATATTTATGGCCGGCCGAAGTGGCCGTGCGGTTAAAGGCGCTGCAGTCTGGAACCGCAAGACCACTACAGTCGCAGGTTCGAATCCTGCCTCGGGCATGGATGTTTGTGATGTCCTTAGGTTAGTTAGGTTTAACTAGTTCTAAGTTCTAGGGGACTAATGACCTCAGCAGTTGAGTCCCATAGCGCTCAGAGCCATTTGAACCATTTGATATTTATGTTGATCTCTATTCCAACTCTCTGTACAGGTTCCAGAACTCTCGGAACGTAGGTGATGCAGAACTTTTTTTTGATGTGTGTATTTTTAAAGTCACAGCAGCAACTTTGAAGCCTTGATGAATGGATACAATAGTAAAAATGGGCAACAAACAAAATTGTAGACATTATGAAACAAAAATTAAGGCATGTTACTAAGTTTATTATCGCATCATAAAAATGAGGATTTGGAGATGAGCACTAAGCCAAAATGGACAATGATGGAATGTGACATTGGGTATGGCCTTTTCAAAGCAACTACATCACCCTACTTCCAGTAATTCAAGCAGTCCCACTCTCCCAATCTCAGTCCTGAGCACTCACCACTGCACCACATAAATAATTATGTTTAACAGGGCTGCAGTACCAATTTCTAGCCGGCCGAAGTGGCCGTGCGGTTCTAGGCGCTGCAGTCTGGAATCGCGAGACCGCTACGGTCGCAGGTTCGAATCCTGCCTCGGGCATGGATGTGTGTGATGTCCTTAGGTTAGTTCGGTTTAACTAGTTCTAAGTTCTAGGGGACTAATGACCTCAGAAGTTGAGTCCCATAGTGCTCAGAGCCATTTTTTGAACCAATTTATAGCTTGCTTACTGTGACAATTTTTAGTGTTTTTTTGCATTATGAGTTAAAATGAATGGATCAACAAAACTGAAAATCTGGGGGTCTTAGGTTCAAAACAAGAGTCTCACATGTCATGACAAGAAAACGTAGGTAGTACAAGTGCTCTGCTGTGATGGTTAGGTCTGTGGTGCATGATGTTACAAGAAAAATAGTCCATATTTTGTATGGAGTAAACTGCCATTTGACTGTGTATTATAACATTTATCTTCTGTACTACCTATATTTTGGTTTTTATGCCATTACCAAGTACAATGCTAAAAGTTGTTACACCATTATTATGTCATATCTGTTAAGGCCTCCTGAATTTCATTGTATCACGGAAACTAAAAGAAAGGATTATGAGAGCCTCTATTGGATTCTGCAGAAGTTTACCACATTTACACCTACACTCCACAAGTCACTTTGTAGTGTTAGGCAGGGGTAGTTTGTGTACTAACATCACTTCTCCCCTTCCCTGTTTCAGCTGTGAATGATGCTTCAGAAGAAGAAGTGTTAGTGTGCTTCTGAGTCAGCCTGAATCTTTCTAATTTTACCTTGTGGTCTTTTTGCAAAATTTACAGGGGAGGCAATACACTGGTTGACTGTTTTGACTCTAAAAGCACAGTAACAGTAAACCACACTGTGGTGCTCCATGCCTCTCTTGTAGTATCTGCCACCGGAGTTTGATGAGGATTTCCATGATACTTTTTGCACCACTTAATGAGAAGTCCACCTCTTCTTTGGACCTTCCCTGTTTATTTCATCAATCATATCTAGTAAGAGCCCTTTGTTGATGAGCAAAACTCTAACATCGACTGAACGAAGGATTTTTGAGCTACCCCTTTTGTAGTTGGCCTACACTTCCTGAGGTTTCTTCCAGTGAATCTAAGACTGGAGTCTGGCGTCCTTACGAGAATGCTAAATAGTGAATGGAAGAATGGTGACAAACTTGGTGCAGGCTCTAATAAATATTGGTGCATCATCTGAACCTATCAGAATAAAGGAATTGTGCCCCATCTCACAATGGAGTCTAGAACACTGCTTGGCTAGAACTGAAATACCTCAGTAGCAGCTGGTGCTGTCCACTGGCTAAATGCAGATGCAGAACAGCAGGAGGCATTGTGAATACTAAACATGCTAGCAATATGCAGGGCTCCAGTGTGACCCCTTGTTAGACTTCTAATAATTTCAAAAATATTGTTCAGTTTTGCTGATGACACAAGTGTCTTAATCTGTGGTAATAATACTGAAATGCAGAATATTATAACAGAAAATTTGAGCAGTACATGTGAGTGATTTAACAAAAATAAACAGCCCATAAATGAAAACAAACATGTTGTATTAAAATTTAACATCCAAGAAATAAGAATAAGCAGGGCAAAAAAATAGAGTGAAATGAAAAATTATTCAACGAGGAAACAGAACTAAATTTCTTGGATGGCTCTCAAACATACTGAAAATATTTTACAGAACTAAAGTACTGCATGTTACCTAATAAGAGTACCTATTTGCAAATTTGCTGTCACCTACTCTACGTGAAAAGCACTTATTTTGCTTTTCTTCACTCTGCGCCAAAATCTGATATTAAAAGAAAAATTCATTTGAGAAATACATAATAAGTTTTTCTACCCAATAGGCCCATCTACCTTCAGGAGGTGCAATTATTAGTAAAATACTGCTGATAAATATACGCTTGAGTACAATAAACTACATAGATTCGCTTTTGGAACTGTCTGGGAGAAAAAAAAAGGAACGTGATCGGGAACGTTAAAAAGGGAGTGGACGTCACTCAGACAGCACGTAAGAAAACCATCTGATAAGGCAGTAGGCGGAACATAGCCGAAGGTATGGATTATGTTGAAGTTGGTGAGATAAAGGAAAGCAACTGAACCACCCACCGCATTCAGATGTACCTATTTTCTCTGTTATCAACGTTGAGTATTGCATACCGGCGATGTTCAAAAACAGTTATTTAATTATCATTATTTCTAGCGATACTTTATGTTCTCTGTGTCTTAAGTACGGTACCGGTAGCTATTATCATAAATGTTCAAATGTTCTCCTGTCGTGTTTAATGTGTAAAAATATTCAACATCAACAAAACCGGAACCTGAAAATAATACAGCGCTCATTTAAAGTACTGTTTAAATAGGAAGGCCTCTAATGGGCGAAAAACTCGTAAACAACGCTACATAATTAAACACGGCTAACTGCGCGTCATACGATAGCGCTATTGCCGTTGGTTTCTATGACACTATCAATTGTTTTTACCTGTTCCGCTGCTCGCGTATACGTCTTTAAAGTCGCTACGAAAATGCTGGTAGGTTACGTTTACTGATCTGATAAATAGTTTTTGAAAGTACGCGACCTGCATCTACAATTCACCTTAATGCTAAGAAAGCTCTAATTTTTATTTACGGCAAACACTTTTTAATGGAGATTGTCGAGTTGAAAACTGAGTGTTGTTTAAAAAGTAAGTGTTGTAGACAAGTTAAATTATAGAACAGATTCACCATTGTTGGACTAACCCCTTCTACGGTACATCGTGACGGTCCACCATTCAATGACGGCGAAACAAAACTCTTTCCTTTGAGATATACGGAAAAAACCCTCTAAGTGTTTAAAAAATTTGCTGTCCGTTAAAAAATACAATACTGTATGCAATTTGACAAATAACACAGTGTACCACAGATATAATAAAGGGCGTGAATTAAAATTTACCGCCTTGTTACTCAACATTCAAAACAAATTTTCCTACATAATAGAAAACAATCAACTATAGGCTATAATTGGTTTTGGGCACAAAAAACTGCATAAAATGTGTAAATAGACGAATGCATCAACAGAGCCAAGTGCTTACTACCGTACCATATATGAAACATATACTAGATAAAGTGATAAGACTTCTTACTAGAAACATATAACATGACATCAAAGACCTTTGAAACTTGTAGGAAGTACGGTACCACTGCGTTTTCATTTGATCGAGGCGTGTAAAAACTCCCGACACTGCTCTTCTGTATTCAAAATAAAAACTATGACTCTTGTCACAAGTTATATGGGTCTATACTTGAACGCCGTATGACGAACTTGTTTTCAGTGGTTGTCTTTGGATTGCTTCCCACAGCAATGCTAATAATATCAAATGATAACACTGTTGCTTTAAAGCGAATGAGTTTTCACAACTTTAAGAAGTTGACTGAATTATACTGCACGTTGAAAAGCATCAACTTGTTGGAACAATATAAGTGTTTAACAATTGGTATGTCTGACAAAAACAATGTTGCCGAGGTTTCATCGCCTACGATGTATCTCCTATTAAGGCGACAGAAGTGACGCTGTATTGTTTACTTGTACTCCATGTGCGATTAGCCCCTTCTGGGGAGACGGAAGGCAATTTTTATCCATGTGCTGTCAATGCTATTTCACGCTTTGGATAGGTACAATTTTCAAAAGAACTGCAAGTGTTACAACAGTGAAATTTTTATTGGATGTATATGACATATACGCCTGCATTCACAAGTGAAATGAACAAAATACCTGGCTTGGATTTCAAGGAATTTTTTTAAATTCTTCACTAACAAAATTACGTTGTTCCATAACCAGGTTGATCATAAAACAGTTTCTGTTGGCTTGGCGGTTCTCAATTTACTTGTAATATCTTATTACCATCCCCGAGTACAAATTTTGTATTTCTAAGCCATTTAGTTCCTCAGCAAATAATGGAACCTGAAAATCATGAAGTGCGGTTATGAGAGAAATCAATTTCAAGTTTAATACTGCAATTTTAGTATAATTAGCCATAAGAATTACTTACAATTAATATTTTCCTGCACTATACTAAACATCATCTGAATCATAGTGATCTTCTTTTCTTCTCTTGGTCGCTCCTCTTTTCTGCCTTGCTTATTTTGTGCATTTTAAATGAACAATTTCTGCTTTGCATATTCTCTCTTTATCTATCTGCACCAAGGATTTTGCGGTATTTCCACCAGATTTCATGGCCAATGCTTCCAAAACATCCAATGTCCTTGTTTCACCATCAATGATGCATAAAATTGCATCATAAACACCAAATATAGTTTTCGGTAACGTGTTCAAATGACAGAATTTACGCATTCATTTAAATTTTTTTCCCCATGAAGATATTTCTTCGACAAAGTATCTTTACAAAGATCTCTAAATATAGGTTTAATTTCATTTATTACTGCAGCAGTGAAAGAATGTCTGTGGTAATATATTCTCACTTCTACTGTCCTTGTGTCAAGTGTCAGGGTTATTTGAGCAAAGAAAATGCTAAAGATCTTCATTTGTGGAAAGCTGATAGAAAAAGATAATCCATACAGCTTTCTTCATGTTTTCGAAATTCCCAACATTTTTTCTTGTTAGCAAGTGATAATAATTCGGTAATCTATCTATTTCAACATTTGTAAAGCGACCTTTACCACCTGCCTTCTTACCATCTTCCAATAGTATTTTTCACTTTCCTTTCAAAAATCTTTTCAACATGGACCCCATTCTCTTCTGCACATTCCCTACGCATTTTAATTTGGAAGTTGTGACACTTGGACCATAGGATTCTTCTGTACATATCCTTTCATTAGCCTTGCTGTCACTATCTCCTGAATACTGTGTGTATCTAACACCTCTACTTGCCAGTGAATGATTAAACATTCTGAGAAATCCTGCCAACTCCATCTCACCACTTGCACCAGCATAGTTCTTCTGGCAATTGTGTTCATCCCCTTTCTCAATTTCTCTGCCGTAAGTTACACAGTACTTGCTTAGAATCTCTGTGTCAGTTACCCTGTATCAAATGATGTAGCTGTCAGAACACCACTTAGTGAAGTGTGGCCACTTTTCTGCCAGCTGCCATCAGAACATGCACAAATGTCACCACTTTCACCCTTAGCGCTATCCTTGAGTGCTTCTTCAGTTGCTTCTTTCATTGATAGATTACACAATCCAGCAACAGAGTTTCAAGTTATAAATTTTGCAAATAGATTTGGAATGTCAAGCATCACACAAAAGAGTTTGGTTGCTGCCAGCCCATTGCCAATTGATTTGAGACCATAAACTAGCCTAATGTTATTCTCATACAGATTACTATTTGCCATTTATAATGCAGTTTTTACTTGAAGTACTGATTTTCTTTACATCTGACATTATTGGTTCCTTTGACATACCAATCTGATTTATCTTTACATATTTATTTCCCCTGAATTTTACTTTAGGCGAGATCAGAACCAGAGATAGTACTTATAGGTTGGCAACACGTCAGTTCGCGTAGCCATTGGGTTGATTCTTTGACATAAATAATGGCAGGTGAGAATTGAAGCAATGTATTTCCAGCGTAAAAATGAACACCTTTGTCTTATTTGCAGTTTTTTCGGCGTATCAGTGAGTTTTTATAGAAATATTTCGTAATTAAGGCAGCGAGTGCTACAAAGTTGACTTATTTAAGTTATTTATTACTACATGGCAACATCATCTATCGATGCATGTCTCATGGATTAATTGCAGACACATGAAAATGTATCAAATGTGGTGGCGAAACGGCTACATAATTGATCCACATGAGCGAACTGAATAAGTTGTGTTACAATTAAATCATGGGAGAAGGCAGGAGAATCAATGTTTCTTGATAACAGAGTTGCACATTCGATATATTAGTAAACATTGATCCACCTACATTCTCCCATGATTTAATTAAAAAAAAACATTGATCCACCTGCCTTCTCCCATGCTTTTAATTAAAAACCATTGATCCACTTACTCAGCTTGCTCATGCAGATCAATTGCATAACAATACACAGCAGAGAAATATTCTACTGTGTTTTTTAGTATATCATTGGTTATGACTCTGCCCTTAGCTTACAGATAAGGCACAGCTTAAGTGGCTTGGACTCATATACAAGGAGCAATTCAATTTATGATCCTCGTTTACAGCAGTGTTTTACCTTTTCTTTCAGAATGTATTACTTCAAACGCATTGTCTCCCTGTCGCTCTCTTATTGTCTGAGTAACACAAACAGCTGACACACATTCTTTTGTTCCCATGATACATCTCAATCACACATCCGGCCATCCTGATTTAGGTTTTCCATGATTTTTTAAAATCGCTTCAGGCAAATGCCGGGATGATTCCTTTGAAAGGGCATGGATGACTTCCTTCCTCATCCTTCCCTAATCTGTGGGGACCGGTGACTTCGCTGTTTGGTCCCCTTCCCCAAACCAACCAACCACGTGGCATCACAGCATGGCAAGTGCTGACAATATTCCTAGATGGAACCCGTAAGTACGCCACTGGCACCATTCTCAACTTTTACCAGAATTTCTTTATTCTTATTTTATGAAAACAAGCGAAACCAGAAGGTATATAAATCAACACACACTTCATACACAACAAACTTCACTAAGTAAAAACAATACTGCTCGAAAGCAATAAAGCTATGTTCATACATGCAACAAAAGTGGCATATCCTATTGCAACTGCATGTGTTAACTCCCAGTTTTGAGTGGTGCAAATTAAGAGACGCAACTTTTGTCACATTACAAAAACGTCAACTTTGTTGTGCCACTTTCCTCCACCACTGCTCCCTGGTGGCAATATTTCGAAACACGAGTAAATGCTGCTACACTCCATTTAACTTGGGCATTTTCATTTTATTTTTGAAAAAAGTGAAAACAGTGTTCAGCAGGTACCTTTTTGCAGCCGGCCGGCCGGTGTGGCCGTGCAGTTCTAGGCGCTTCAGTCTGGAACCGTGTGACCACTACAGTCGCAGGTTCGAATCCTGCCTCGGGCATGGATGTGTAAGATGTCCTTAGGTCAGTTAGGTTTAAGTAGTTCTAAGGTCTAGGGGACTGAAGACCACAGATGTAAAGTCCCATAGTGCTCAGAGCCATTTGAACCATTTGAACATTTTTGCTTCTTCTGGAACTTCAGGAACAGTAACAAATGCTATTTTCTGCAGAAATGTGCAGCAATGTGTGTGTGTGTGTGTGTGTGTGTGTGTGTGTGTGTGTGTGTGTGTGTGTGAGAGAGAGAGAGAGAGAGAGAGAGAGAGAGAGAGAGAGATAAAGAAGGGGTGGGGAGGGGGGGGACAATATTGTTGCAGACGAATGACGTATCCCACAATCTTAAAAGATTTTTATATGAATAAATAAATAAACTTAATATATGTAACTTAATATATGTAACCAAAAAAGCGAGTGGTATAAACTTAGCAACTTAGCGATTTGTGAGACTAGACATTGTGTAAATTGTGGGTTATAAGCAGGAAGTAGTTCCAGAATGTGGTGTGGCAGTTGTTAAACTAAAGATTAGTTTTTCAAAGTGCCTGTATCAACGAATACAATAAGATTCTAAAATCTTGGAAGAGTGGTTATGTCTGCATATAGTATTTACAAACCAGCTGTTGGTTTACTCCTTTTATGAATGTGTTTGTAGCTCCTGATTTATGCCTATGTGAAATCTATTTTGAGATCGAACATTTGGATTTTGTCTTCCTTGTATTTAACTCACTTCACAGGTTTAATGCCATAACCTGCCCGTAGCATACATACCAGCCCATACGATTTCCAACTGACGCCATACTGATAGCTGTGAGTATATCATTGGTAGAACTTGTGGCGACCTGTGTGTACGGCAAATCACAACACAACTACAGAAAGACCACAAGCTATGTCGTCACATAAGTTACCTATGAGAACCCGGCTTAACAAACATGATCCGGTTGGTTGGTTTGTGGGATTGAAGGAACCAGACTACAAGGGCTATAGGTCCCTTTTTCCACGAACTTTAAACACCCTCAAAGAATAAAATCAAACAACAGAGATGACAAGGGATGCCACAGGACAAGAAAGACACAAACAAAGCCACACAAAGGGAATTAAAATCGCACAGAGTGTGACAGTGGTTAGCCGACCATGAAAACAAAAAGGAAAAGCCAACCACCAAGTGACACACTAAAAACTACAATCTAAAACCGTAGGCCAAAGGTCAGACTCAACACAAAATAAAGGACAAACACTTTGATCAAGCGATAAAAAACCCCTGCACGAATAAAACATGATCCGAACGAAGGGAATCGATAGTAGTTACAGGGCAGGAAACCTTGACACGATAAAACAATAGACACAGCAAATGGCATGCAAGGAATATCAAAATCAGTGCAATTTCCTCTGCATGGCGCAGAAAAGAAGGGATGCCGCACAGAGCTTCAGGAAAACCATCATAACTCATGAACATATGGTGGTATTTATATGCAACAATAACTGTTTTATGCAAGGAATAGTGGGCTTTTCAAATACACAAGAATCTAAAAAACGATATTTTGAGACCGTTTCCCTTCCGTCTTCCCTTAAAGCAAATTGATGCAACGACATTATGAAAAAAAAATTATATATAAAGGAAGCAAGGTTGCTCCAGTTTCTCAAATTAATACTTCAGAAAAGATCTTACTTTTATATAGCATTTGCTCTGTAATGGTTTACACTTAATTTTTCGCTCTGGACTGTAATTGTGACAACAGCTGTGTTGCCAGAGCTGTGCCGTTGGCTACTGTTTTCGCCTGCAGGCGTTTGCTGTTTGCAGCTGAAAGCTGGCAAGAGTACTGCTAGGTATGAGTGATCGCATTACACTGAGTCGACGAGGTAAAAGATTTTGATTTTTTTTTCACATACCATAACTTCGTGATGAATTGACTGTCGTTTCATTATTATTTATAGCTATTGCAAAGTTCCGAAATTAATTGATTAATGACGCTTGGTCCAAAAATTTTCAAAATAATTTGTTTGTTTGGGTACATGACATCCTGGTCTTTGCATGGAAAGTACATGTACAGTTGTGTTGGCCTAGTTGGTTATACACTACTATGTCCTGTTGTTGTTGTTGTTGTTGTTGTTGTTGTGGTCTTCAGTCCTGAGGCTGGTTTGATGCAGCTCTCCATGCTACTCTATCCTGTGCAAGCTTCTTCATCTCCCAGTACCTACTGCAACCTATATCCTTCTGAATTTGTTCAGCGTATTCATCTCTTGGTCTCCCTCTACGATTTTTACCCTCTGCGCTGCCCTCCTGTGCTAAATTGGTGATACATTGATGCCTCAGAATATGTCCTACCAACCGATCCCTTCTTTCAGTCAAGTTGTGCCACAGATTTCTCTTCTCCCCAATTTTATTCAGTACCTCCTCATTAGTTATCTGATCTACCCATCTAACCTTCAGCATTCTTCTGTACCACCACATTTCGAAAGCTTCTATTATCTTTTTGTCTAAACTATTTATCGTCCAGCTTTCACTTCCATACATGGCTACACTCCATACACTTTCAGAAACGATTTCCTGACACTTAAATCTGTACTCGATGTTAACAAATTTCTCTTCTTCAGAAACGCTTTCCTTGCCATTGCCAGTCTACATTTATATCCTCTCTACTTCGACCATCATCAGTTATTTTGCTCCCCAAATAGCAAAACTCCTTTACTACTTTAAGTGTCTCATTTCCTAATCCAATTCCCTCAGCATCACCCGACTTAATTCCACTACATTCCATTATCCTCGTTTTGCTTTTGTTGATGTTCATATTATATCCTCCTTTCAAGACACTATCCATTCCGTTCAGCTGCTCTTCCAGGTCCTTTGCTGTCTCTGACGGAATTACAATGTCATTGGCGAATCTCAAAGATTTAATTTCTTCTCCATGGATTTTAATTCCTACTCCTAATTTTTCTTTTGTTTCCTTTACTGCCTGCTCAATATAAAGACTGAATAACATAGGGGATAAGCTACAACCCTGTCTCACTCCCTTCCCAACCACTGCTTCCCTTTCATGCCCCTCGACTCTTATAACTGCCATCTGGTTTCTGTACAAACTGTAAATAGCCTTTCGCTCCCTGTATTTTTCCCCTGCCACTTTCAGAATTTGAAAGAGAGTATTCCAGTCAACATTGTCAAAAGCTTTCTCTAAGTCTACAAATGCTAGAAACGTAGGTTTGCCTTTCCTTAATCTATTTTCTAAGATAAGTCGCAGGATCAGTATTGCCTCATGTGTACCAACATTTTTACGGAATCCAAAGTGATCTTCCCCAAGGTCGGCTTCTACCAGTTTTTCCATTCGTCTGTAAAGAATTCGTGTTAGTATTTTGCAGCAATGGCTTATTAAAATGATAGTTCGCTAATTTTTACACCTGTCAACCTCTGATCTCTTTGGCATTGGAATTATTATATTCTTCTTGGAGTCTGAGGGCATTTCGCCTGTCTCATACATCTTGTTCACCAGATGGTAGAGTTTTGTGAGGGCTCGCTCTCCCAAGGGTATCAGTAGTTCTAATGGAAAGCTGTCTACCACCGGGACCTTCTTTCAACTTAGGTCTTTCAATGCTCTGTCAAACTCTTCACTCAGTATCATATCTCCCATTTCATCTTCATCTACATCCTTTTCCATTTCCATAATATTGACCTCAAGAACATCGTCCTTGAATAGATCCTCTATATACTCGTTCCACCTTTCTGCTTTCCCTTCTTTTCTTAGAATTGGGTTTCCATCTGAGCTCTTGATATTCATGCAAGTGGTTCTCTTTCCTCCAAAGGTCTCTTTAATTTTCCTGTAGGCGGTATCTATCTTACCCCTAGTGATATACGCCTCTACATCCTTTAATTTGTCCTCTAGCCATCCCTGCTTAGCCATTTTGCACTTCCTGTCTGTCGATCTCATTTTTGAGACGTTTGTATTCCGCTTTGCCTGCTTCATTTACTGCATTTTGGTATTTTCTCCTTTCATCAGTTAAATTCAGTATTTCTTCTGTTACCCAAGGATTTCTACTAGCCCTCGTCTTTTTACTTACTTGATCCTCTGCTGCCTTCACTACCTCATCCCTCAAAGCTACCCATTCTTCTTCTACTGTATTTCTTTCCCCCATTCTTGTCAATCGTTCCCTAATGATCCCCCTGAAATTCTCTACAACCTCTGGTTCTGTCAGTTTCACTTCGCAATTGTTTTTAAATGTAGAAGGAAAGCCGTATTTCCCCTTGTCGACGTGTATAAGGGTTTGCTAACTGAAACTACGTCCCGCTAAATTAAAGCGTTGTGTGCTGATTTATTGACTGTTTGCAAGGAATAGTATTGGTGAGTGTACAGTAGGTACACTTTATACGCAGCCACAATGAGAACTTGCATTGCATTTAGAGTGGATTTCATTTTTAGGAGTCAATTTCAGTCTAATTCAATGAGTTAGTTATATACCGGTAGATTCAAAACAACATTTCTGTAATGTTCAGCTTAGTTAGACCATGAACGCTGTGCTGTGAAAGAGTCAGTTATGGTACAGTAGTAAGTCGAGGCAAGATGCAAACCAGGGGCGATTCTAGAAGGCGGTCAAGGCGGTGTGTGCGAGGAGGGGGGGGGGGGGGAGGCTAACGGCGTGGAGGGGGGGGGGGTTGGAGGAATGGAATATCGCTTAACGAAAGGAGAGTTGGGGTCCTCCACCGACAAATTGGTAAAATTTGGTGGTGCTTAAAGTAGTTTTTGGTAACTGTTTTCGATTTCAGGGTAAAAACGAGTCTACAGCATGTGAGTGCCCTGGAAAATAATACGATTTGACACAGAGATCTGGCGATTTCGAAGTTTTTGTCTGGGGTCAGCAATGTAATGTACATCCAGTGTATATTAATAAATAATAAGACGCCATTTTAAGTTAAATGATATCTATTGATTTAGAAAGTAAGCCATTTGCCGCTCTTATTCTTTTGTTAAAATGTGTTTGAAATACATTGCAAACTATATTGCTACGTAATTATAAAAAAATGATTGAATTTATTAATATAATAATCGCTGATTTCTGAAGTCATTTTATCCAATGTAATATGATACTCCATTGGGTTGGGGGGGAGGGGGCTATAGCCCCCATAGCCCCCCGCCCCCTGCCACCGTCCCTGATGCAAACCGTTTACATGATTGTCTTAAGCTACTTTTATTCATATAGGATTTGTAGTGAACTATGTTCGGCCTCTCTCTTCTTGTTTCCAATACCCTCGCATACCATCTACATCTATGACTACATGGATACCCTGAAAATTGCGCGTAAGTGCCTGGCAGAGGGTTCTTCGAACCGCCTTCAGAATAATTCTTTATTATTTCACTCTTGAACAGCGCGGGGAAAAAATTAACACTTATATCTTTCCGTGCGAGCTCTGATTTCCCTTATTTTGTTATGATGATCGTTTCTTCCTGTTTAGGTCGGCATCAACAACACTCGTATTTTACCTTTCGGAGAAGAAAGCTGGTGACTGAAATTTCGTGAGAGAGATCTTGCCGCAACGAGAGACTTCTTTGTTTCAAAAATGTCCACACCAAGTCCTGTACTATGTCCGTGACACTCTCTCCCATATTCTCGATAACACAATAGGTGCTGCTCTTCTTTGAATTTTCTCAATGTATTCCGTTAATCCTATCTGGTAACGATCCCATACCGAGCAGCAGTACTCCAAAAGAGGACGGGCAAGCGTAGTGTGTACAGTGTCTTTAGTAGATCTGTTGCGTCTTCTAAGTGTTCTCTCAATAAATCGCAGTCTTTAGTTCGTCTTCCGCACATTTTCTGTATGTTCTTTCGAATTTAAGTTGTTCGTAATTGTAATCCCAAGGAATTTAGTTGAATTAGATTTGGTTGCTTTATCGTGTAATACAAGTTTAACGGATTCCTTGTAGTACTCATGTGGATGACCTCACGCGTTTTATTATTTAGGGTCAAATTCTTCTATGGAATAGAGGGCGTTGTCAAGCAGATATGATTTCAGTTTGTGTTTGAAAATATTACATTACACCCTTACATCACATCGTACGTGGTCAAGACTTCTCTGGCTGAGTACCACAGCCGGCCGTTGTGGCCAAGCGGTTCTAGGCGCGTCAGTCCGGAACCGCGTGACTGTTACGGTCGCAGGTTCGAATCCTGCCTCGGGCATGGATGTGTGTGATGTCCTTAGGTTGGTTAGGTTTAAGTAGTTCTAAGTTCTAGGGGACTGATGACCTCAGAAGTTAAGTCCCATAGTGCTCAGAGCCATTTTTTTTAGTACCACACAATAAGACCTTTCAAAGAAATACGTAAGCCATTTCTCATTCTAGTACTATAATTATGCATGTTACTACTCCTTTTTAACGGAGATTGCTGACTGGCAACAAACTTCAAATAATGCCGTGGGGCTGATGTCGGTATACCAAACTGTTGGTCTTCGAGAGTGGACATCATATATTACCCTTATTACATCTACATCTACATCTACATCTACGTGATTAAGCTGCTATTCACAATAAAGTGCCTGGCAGAGGGTTCAATGAACGACTTTCAAGCGGTTTCTCTACCGTTCCACTCTCCAACGGCACGCGGGAAAAACGAGCACTTAAATTTTTCTGTGCGAGCCCTGATTTCTCTTATTTTATCGTGATAATCATTTCTCCCTGTGTAGGTGGATGCAAACAGAATGTTTTCGCAATCGGAGGAGAAAACTGGTGATTGAAATTTCATGAGAAAATCCCGTCGCAACGAAAAACGCCTTTGTTTTAATAATTTCCACACCAATTCACGCATCATGTCTGTGACACTATCTCCCCTATTTCGCGATAATACAAAACGAGCTGCCTTACTTTGTACTTTTTCGATGTCATCCGTCAGTCCCACCTAATGCGAATGCCACACCGCACAGAAATATTCCAGAACAGGGCGGACAAGAGTAGTGTAAGCAGTCTCTTTGGTAGACCTGTTGCACTTTCCAAGTGTTCTGCCAATGAATCGCAGTCTTTGGTTTGCTCTCCTCACAATATTATCTATGTGATCGTTCCAATTTAGATAATTTGTAATTGTAATCCCGAAGTATTTAGTTGAATTTACAGCCCTCAGCTTTGTGTGACTTATCGTGTAATCGAAATTTAGCTGATTTCCTTTAGCACTCATGTGAACAACTTCACACTTTTCTTTATTCAGGGTCAATTGCCACTTTTTGCACCATACAGGTATCTTATCTAAATAATTTTGCAAGTCGTTTTGATCATCTGATGACTTTACAAGACGGTAAATGACAGCATCATCTGCAAACAATCTAAGACGGCTACTCAGATTGTCTCCTATGTCGTTTATATAGATCAGGAACAATAGAGGGCCTATAACACTTCCTTTCGGGAACGCGGATATTACTTCTGTTTTACTCGATGACTTTCCGTCTATTACTACGAACTGTGACCGTTCTGACAGGAAATCACGAATCCAGTCGCACAACTGAGGCGATACTCCGTAGGCACGCAGTTTGGTTAGAAGACGCTTGTGAGGAACGGTGTCGAAAGCCTTCTGGAAATCTAAAAATATGGATTCAATTTGACATCCCCTGTCCATAGCACTTATTATTTCATGAATACAAAGAGCTAGGTGTGTTTCACAAGAACGATATTTCCTGAATCCTTGCTGACTATATGTCAATAAACCGTTTTCTTCGAGGTACTTCATAAAGTTCGAATACAGTATATGTTCTAAAACTCTACTGCAAATCGACGTTAGTTATATTGGCCTGTAATTCAGCGGATTACTCCCACTTCCCATTTTGTGTATTGGTGTGACTCGAGCAATTTCTCAGTCTTTAGGCACGGATCTTTCTCTGAGCGAGTGCTAAATATGGAGCTATTTTATCAGCATACTCTGAGAGGAACCTGACTGGTATACAATCTGCACCGGAGGGCTTGCCTTTATTAAGTGATTTAAGCTGCTTCGTTACACCGAGGATATCTGCTTCTATGATTCTCATCTTGGCAGTTGTTCTTGATTGGAATTCAGGAATATTTAATTCGTCTTCTTTGGTGAAGGAATTTCAGAAAACCGTGTTTAATAACTCTCCTTGAGTGGCACTGTCATCAGTGACTTCGCCGTTGTTATCGCGTGGTGAAGGTATTGATTGCGTCTTGTCATCGGTATGCTTTATGTATGACCAGAATCTCATTTGGGTTTTCTGCAAGGTTTCTAGACAGAATTTCGTTGTGAAAATTATTAAAAGCATCTCGCATTGAAGTACGCGCTATATTTCGAACTTCTGTAAAACTTTGCCAATCTTGGGGATTTTGCGTTCTTTTAAATTTGGCATGCTTTTTTCGTTGCTTCTGCAACAACGATCTGACCCGTTTTGTGTACCATGGGGGATCAGTACTATCACTTATTAATTTATGTGGTATATATCTCTCAATTGCTGTTGATACTATCTCTCTGAAAACATTCCACAACTTTTCTACGCTTACATTATTAGATCGGAAGGAGTGAAGACTGTCTCTCAAAAAGGCGTTAAGAGCATTTTTCTCAGCTTTTTTAAATAGATATACTTTGCGTTTCTTTTTGATGGATGTAGATGTTACGGTATTAAGCCTAGCAGCAACTGCCTTGTGGTCGCTAATCCCTGTATTTGTCACAACACTCACTATTTGTACAGGATTATTTGCTGCTAAAAGGTCAAGTATGGTTTTGCAACCATTTACGCTTGGAGTGAGCTCATGAACTAATTGTTCAAAATAATTTTCTGAGAAAGCATTCAGTACAATTTCGTATAATGTTTTATGCCTGCCGCCGGCTTTAAACGTGTAATTTTTCCAGCATATCGAGGGTAGATTGAAGTCACCACCGACTATAATTGTATGAGAGGGGTACTTACTTGAAAAGAGACTCAAGTTTTCTTTGCACTGTTCAGCAACTATGTCTTCTGAGTCGGGGGGTCGGTAAAACGATCCAATTAATAGTTTAGTCCGATTGTCAGGTATAATCTCTACCTATACTATTTCACATGAACCATCTACTTCAACTTCGCTACAAGGCAAACGCAGACGCTTTCTTCCTCAATGACGAAATATCGCTGGACTGAGTGACGTTACAGTAAATGGTTTCCACATTAGGGAAGCGGTGATACTGTCCAATTTGTTCTGACTGGATTCAAGACTTCTAGCACACAGAACTCAACAAATTGCCCTTAATGGAACAAAATCAACATATGTAAAGCCAATTGCAGGAATACCCCAAGAAAGAATGACTCGTCCTTTACTGTTTACGATATATTTTACAAATGAGTAGCAGATAACGTCGGAAGATACATGTGGCTGTTCAGGTACTGACAATTGACCCTGAACATAAATAAATATAACATATTGCGCATACATGTGAGTAAAAAACCACTGCTGTACAATTACATTGTTAGTTACAAATTGCTGGAAACAGTAACTTCCGAAAATACCTGAAGTAAACATCCCAAACGACCTTAAGTGGAATGACCACATGAAACAAACAACAGGAAATCCAGATGCCAGACTGGGATTCACGGGAAGAATCTTAAGGAAATTTAATTCATCCACGAAAGAAGATTACAAACCAATTGTTCTACCTGTTTTGAGTACAGTCTGGGACCCTTATAGGCATGGATTAATAGAGGAGTAGACAAGATCCAACGAAGAGCGACACGTCATGACACGGGACCGTTTGATCGTCGCGAAACCGATGCGGAGATGCTCAATAAATTCCGGTGACAGATGCTACAAAAGAGGTGTTGTGCAATACGAAGAGATTTAATACTGACATTTCGAGAGAGTTCATTCCGGAAATAGTCGGACAGCATATTACTTTCTCTCACACACATCGCATAAAATGGCCAAAACGAGAAGATAAGAGAAACTGGAGCTTACACGGAGGTTTTCCGACAGCAATTCTTCTCACGCGTCATTCGCTTATAGTAGAAGGCTTGCGGGGAACATATGTAGACGGAGGTGATCAAATTTCCTAGTGCTGGAGACACTCCCGATTATCTTGTCACGTCAAATTAGACTACTGGCCACTAAAATTGCTACACCAAGAAGAAATGCAGATGATAAACGGGTATTCAATGGACAAGTATATTTTACTAGAACTGACATGTGATTACATTTTCACGCAATTTCGGTGCATCGATCCTGAGAAATCAGTACCCAGAACAACCACCTCTGGCCGTAATAACGGCCTTGATACGCCTGGGCATTGAGTCAAACAAAGCTTGGATGGCGTGTACAGGTCCAGCTGCCCATGCAGCTTCAACGCGATACCACAGTTCATAAAGAGTAGTGACTGGCGTATAGTGACGAGCCAGTTGCTCGGCCACCATTGACCAAACGTTTTCAATTGGTGAGAGATCTGGAGAATTTGCTGGCCAGGGCAGCAGTCGAACATTTTCTGTATCCAGAAAGGCCCGTACAGGAACTGCAACATGCGGTCGTGCATTATCTTGCTGAAATGTAGGGTTTCGCGGGAATCGAATGAAAGGTACAGCCACGGGTCGTAACACATCTGAAATGCAACGTCCACTGTTCAAAGTGCCGTCAATGCGAACAAGAGGTGACCGAGGCGTGTAACCAATGGCACCCCATACCATCACGCCGGGTGATACGCCAGTATGGCGATGACGAATACAGGCTTCCAATGTGCGTTCACCGCGATGTTACCAAACACGGATGCGACCATCATGATGCTGTAAATAGAACCTGGATTCATCCGAAAAAATGACGTTTTGCCATTGGTGCACCCAGGTTCGTCGTTGTGATGGTGTACTCAACGACGAACCTGGGTGCACGAATGGCAAAACGTCGCTTTTTCGGATGAATCCAGGTTCTGTTTACAGCATCATGATGGTCGAATCCGTGTTTGGCCAGTAGTGTAAGTATTAGTGTCACTGGTGTTGAGAAACAGCTCAAATCGCTAGAAGTAAGCAAAGCTCCAGCAGCCGATGGAATCCCTGTCAGATTCTCTACTGAATTTGCGTTTCTAACTATAAGCTATCGCAGTTCCCTCGAACAAAAAAAAAAGCGCGTCCATGAACTGGTAGAAAGCAGAGGTCACACCCATGTATAAGAAGGCTAGCGGAAGTTACCTACGAAACCACCGTCCACTATGCTTGACATCGATTTGTTGCTGAATCCTAGAACGTATTCTGAGCTCAGGTAATGAGGTATCTCGAACAGAATGATGATCTTCATGCTAACCATCATGGATTCTGTAAAGATCGATCAAGTGAAACCAAACTCACACTTTTCTCACATGACATATTGAAAGCTTTGGATCAAGGCAGTGAAGCGTTTGACTCAGTATCACCCCTAAAATTATTGTCAAAAGTACGATCAAATAGGGTATCAAATGAAATTGACGTTTTGTTAGGGAGGACGCACATCCTATCTTCGAAGGAGAGTAACCGTCAGATGTGGAAGTAATTTCGTGTGTGTCTCAAGGAAGCGTGCTGGGACCCTTGCTGTTCTTGTTGTATATTAATGACATTGCAGTCAATATTAATAATAACCTCAGACTATTTGCAGATGATGCAGTTATCTATAATGAGGTAATGTCTCAAAGAAACTGCGTAAATATTCAGTCAGATATTCATAAAATTTCAAAATGGTGCAAAGACTGGCATGTTCAGAAATGCGAAATTGTGCACTTCACAAAATGAAAAAAAAAAGTTGCATCCTACGACTATAATATTAGTGGGTCACAATTGGAATCGGCCAAGTGTAACGCTTTGCAGGGGTATGAAATGGAATAATCACATAGGTTTAGTCGTGGGCAAAGCATGTGGGAGACTTCTGTTTATTGATAGAATATTGGAGAAGTGCAATTAGTCTACAAAGGAGATTGCTTACAAATCACTTCTACGACCCATTCTAGAATACTGCTCAAGTGTGTGGGACACGTATCAAATAGAACTGGTAGAGGATATCGAACATATACAGAGAAGGGCAGCACGAATGGTCGCAGATGTGTTAGAGTGTCACAGATATGCTGAAGAAACTGAACCGACAGACGTAAACTGTCCCGAGACAGTCTACTAACAAAGTTTCAAGAAATGGCTTTAAATGATGACTCTAGGAATATATTATAACCCCTTATGTATCGCTCACACGGGCATTCAAACAATCATTCTTACTGCGCTCCGTACATGTCAGAAGCCTGCTGGTTATTAACCAGTTAATAGAGAACTGAATTTTTTCAGCGTGTCTAATTTGTAAGATAAACGCATCATACGTTACAACAATTATGAATCTATAGCAAATATGGGTTTCAATGGTCAGTTCCGTTCAGAAAGCCGAACGGGAAGGTTTTTGTTTATCTTACCTGCCGCATCGTCTCTTATGTGAAGTTATCCTCGTTAGTGGTGTTCTGTTTGTCGAGTAAGTCGTAACGTCTCCGCTCCGCCTTATTGTTTGCTTGTGTTCGGTTACTTCCAGCGGCGTCGGCCGCTGCGCTGTGGCTAGCATGGTTTCTGAGTGTATTCTATGAAAAGGTACTGTGAACTTCACTTTTGATAGAGCAACGCCACACGTGCAGCCTGGGCCTCTAGAAATCCACGATTGGCTTGTCGATACAATTCATGTGAACTCTGATCAGGTCCACACCTCTTATTTTGACGCAGACGAGTACGTGTTCTAAGTGAAATTTATGGATCCCCTTCACGTAGAAAGATTACTTTCGCGACATGGTTCTCAAATTCCGTTCAAGCAGGCGATAATTCGTTAATATGGCGTCACTCGCGGACTTTGAAATTGACTATGCCAATGTTCGAGTGTTCAACCTCCCGCCGGACCTAGATGACGACTTTCTAAAGGACATAATGACTCCTAATGGTAAGGTGAAAAACGTCCATCGTGAACGTTGGTCTACTCAACACAGATCAGAGTTATAGTGGAATTCGTGCTATAGAAATGCATATCAAACCCTATATTCCATCACATTTACAAGTGTGTGGTATGTGATTACCGCGTTCGTGTCATGTATACTGATCAAGAGGAAACCTGCTTCCTGTGAAATGAAGTGGGCACGTTCGGTCTCATTGCCCGCCGAGGGTATTTGTATTAAAGCTGTCAGTGCAGCGTGGCAAATTAACAGTTGCTGATCTTATTCCATCCAGTTCCGAAGTCGGACCTACTTCTGCTTCGGATCATAATGACCGAAAATACTGCGTAAGTGAATTTCCGCCCTTACCTCTGCGACAGGATCAGAGTCCTATTGCCCCAGGATAGAACGTTCAACGGTGAATAAAGCGACGTCGTACTTACGACGATAAGGATGACGATTTGGCGGTGCGTTCTTCTACGGCAAACTCCTCTGTCCACTGCTTCTCTCAACGACACGGTACCCATCGTCCGTGGTCTGACCTGCTCTACTATCTTATAACCCAAAGCCTGTTCATGAATTTTGAAGTCAGCTCAAATTTGAGCCTCTGGTCACAATTTCACAGCACTTGGCACGCAGAGATAGTGACACACAGCAGAGAGAATTTGCAACGATAGAATTTAAAATAAACACTTTTCATAATTCTCATCTGTTACTGTTCTTCGTTGTTGAAAGCTGTGGGCTCGTATTACTTTCTGGAATGCAACTTTTTGTGCTGGTCTAGAGGATTCTCGGCTTCATTTTCTTAAATAATATGAATTTGGTACATTTTCTGTTGTTGACTAGATATATTTTCAGTCATTTCACTTCACTATACAAATTAACATCAACGACCATGCTAATACAACACACACACAACATGTACTCTCTATTCGCACTCCCAGCTCATACTGAACTAGAATAAAGGTTTAGCTATAACAACACGTAGCAAAAAAAACTGTATCATATATCGAACTAATCATGTAAAACCATCATTGAAATTTACGTCACAAAAACAAAGTGCTAAAAATGGTTTATCATTGATATCTTTTTCAAAAGTCCAAAACCGTCATAGTAATTACACTACTGCCCATTACAATTGCTACACCAAGAAGAAATATAGATGATAAACCGGTATTCATTGGACAAATATATTATACTAGAACTGACATGTGATTACATTTTCACGCAGTTTCGGTGCATAGATCCTGAGAAATTAGAGCCCAGAACAACCACCTCTGGCCGCAATAACGGCCTTGAAACCCTTGGGCATTGAGTCAAACAGAGCTTGGATGGCGTGTACAGGTACAGCTGCCCATGCAGCTTCAACACGATACCACAGTTCATCAAGAGTAGTGACTGGCGTATTGTGACGAGCCAGTTGCTCGGCCACCATTGACCAGACGTTTTCAATTGATGAGAGATCTGGATAATGTGCTGGCCAGGGCAGCAGTCGAACATTTTCTGTATCCAGAAAGGCCCGTACAGGAACTGCAACATGCGGTCGTGCATTATCCTGCTGAAATGTAGGGTTTCGCAGGAATCGAATGAAGGGTAGAGCCACGGGTCATAACGCATCTGAAATGTAACGTCCACTGTTCAAAGTGCCGTCAATGCGAACAAGAGGTGATCGAGACGTGTAACCAATACCACACCATACGATCACGCCGGGTGATACGCCAGTATGGCGATGACGAATACAGGCTTCCAATGTGCGTTCACCGCGATGTCGCCAAACACGGATGCGCCCATCATGATGCTGTAAACAGAACCTGGATTCATCCGAAAAAATGACGTTTTGCCATTGGTGCACCCAGGTTCGTCGTTGAGTACACCATCGCAGGCGCTCCTGTCTGTGATGCAGCGTCAAGGGTAACCGCTGATAGTCTATGCTGCTGCAAACGTCGTCGAACTGTTAGTGCAGATGGTTGTTGTCTTGCAAACGTCCCCATGTGTTGACTCAGGGATCGAGACGTGGCTGCACGATCCGTTACAGCCATGCGGATAAGATGCCTGTCATCTCGACTACTAGTGATACGAGGCGTTCGGTATTACCCTCCTGAACCCATCCATTCCATATTCTGCTAACAGTCATTGGATCTCGACCAATGCGAGCAACAATGTCGCGATACTATAAACCGCAATCGCGATAGGCTACAATCCGACCTTTATCAAATTCGGAAACGTGATGGTACGTATTTCTCCACCTTACACGAGGCATCACAACAACGTGTCACCAGGCAACGCCGGTCAACTGCTGTTTGTGTATGAGAAATCGGTTGGAAACTTTCCACATGTCGGCACGTTGTAGGTGTCGCCACCGGCGTCAACCTTGTGTGAATGCTCTGAAAAGCTAATCATTTACATCTTCTTCGTGTCGGTTAAATTTCGCGTCTGTAGCACGTCATCTTCGTGGTGTAGCAATTTTGATGGCCAGTAGTGTACATAAAGTCTTTACATTTGTCAACGTTTACGTAGTTTCGTATAGCTATATAGTAGTGGACTTTGATTTTTATGTCCTCAAGTTGGCAATCGGTCATTTCCCACGATCCAAGATCGGTTGTTACATTTACCTCACCATCACCAGTTTTATTACAGTGGTACGGTGAATGGCTCCTTCCGAGCTGCCGCCGTGTGTAGAAGGAACGGCGTCCCCCGTTACGGTCTGAGATGTGGCAATGTCCTCCTGCTTCTTCGTCTTCAGCCGCCAACGGTTTCCTGAATTTGTTGTCTACAATAACTCCAGAGGAGAACAAAATTAGCGACCAAGTATCACCTGTTGCATCAGTTGTTCCACAGAATGCTTCCGCTTTAGTGACTGGAACTGCAGTACATGTCCCTTGTTGTGAGGGGCAGGATGCTATGCTTATGGCTCCTCGCACACTTCCGTCTGCAGAGACCGTCGTGCCACGTAGCCGACAGAAACAGCGTACACAGCCTGACCGTGCAGAGGTACGTAAGAAATCTAAGAGAAAACATTCTGATTACGGGGGTTCTGGTCCCCCGATGTCTGATTCATCTGTGGACTCCGCACCGCAATTGACCTGGACGCTGAGCTGTCTACATAATTCTGCTCGGTACGTTCCGTACATCACAGTGCAACTGTGGCCAATGATCCAAGCCTGTACGTTCCTTTCCTTAAACGTTAATCGTGTGGAATTACAACTGCGATTGGCTTCGTTGTCTCAATTCATTTATGATTCATGTGCGGACATAGCATTCTTACAGGTGTTATTTAGTCATTTATCCTTACCTGGTTTTCTTACGATCTTTAATATAGCACCCGAATATTCTATGGCGCCCGCCTTATTCTTTCGCGAATGCATTCCGACTGCTGAGGTGTAAATAAATGTTGGATTCTGGCAGGGGCTTAGGCGTCAACTTTCTAATCTTACCTTGGTTCTTTTATATGAGCCGTCTGGCACTGGTCGCACTGAGGATCGTTCGCGTTTTTATAAAGATTCGTGTAAGAGTTTTCGGGGTATTCTTTTGGATGGTGATTTTAACTATGTGTTGCGTCCTGCAGATCAATCTCCGAATTTTAATTTATGTCGTGAATTACATGAATTGGTCCGCTACTTACCCCTGAAAGACGTTTGGATATACAAATACCCGACGTTACTTAAATTTACTCACTTTACTGCGACTCTTAGTAGTAGATGCGATAGGTTTTACTTTTCAGACTGCCTGCGCGATAGCATTCTTAATGTTGAAGCCATCCCTGCTTCCTTTATAGATCACTGCACTGTGACTGCTACTCTCAATTTTCGGTTCTAGGCGCGCAGTTCGGAACCGCGCGCCTGCTACGGTCGCAGGTTCGAATCCTGCCTCGGGCATGGATGTGTGTGATGTCCTTAGGTTAGTTAGGTTTAAGTAGCTCTAAGTTCTAGGGGACTGATGACCACAGTTGTTAAGTCCCATAGTGCTCAGAGCCATTTGAACTCTCAATTTTGTGCGGTAACTGGTCAAATTGTTTCGCACTCCATGTTCAATTAGCTGATACCTCTCTCGACAACGTGATGCTAGCCGTGTGGGAGCATACTCTACGGTCCTCTGGGAAGTACTCTTCCAGCCCTGACTTGTGGACACAACTGGCAAAACCGTGGCTCACGCAAGATCTGATAATTTTCCGTGATGTCGACGCGTGCCTTTCGGAGAACTTACGAATTTTACTATTCCATCCTGCGTGAACTTTTTCATACTGCGGATCACAGCCCTCTGCGAACTGATGTTAGGCGTGTAAAGAGGAAATTATTGACCTTGAAGAGGATACAAATGGAATATTTGAACGTGCGACACGTTCATTGGTGACGGAAGAACAGAATTCCTTAAGTCATTTGCTTCGGCATCAGACCCATTGGCGGATTGCTAGTATTCATTCTGTCACGATAAATGGCGCAAGTTGATATAGTGCGTGTGTTACACCAATACTGTGTCGACATCTGCGACATCAATGCGTCCAGTGATACATTTTACGTCCCACTACTCAGCATCTTGGAAACGACAATTACACCTGAAGAGAATAAAACGCTCTTAGCTGCCTTTCAGTTTATAAAATTATTGTGGGATTGCCTTCTCAAAAGTCCCCGGGTTGGAAGTACTTCTCAACGAATTTTACGCGCGTTTTCGGCCTCTAGGGGTGTTATTTTGCGTCCTGTTTGAATGAAGAGTTACAGGGGAGCATAGCGCCGACCTTGTTCGAAGTGGGGAAATTGTTTTAATCCAAAAGCCCTGGACCGGTTGCCTCTGATAACTTTCACCCAATTACTTTGTTAAACTTTGATCATAAGACTATGGAGAGGACAGTTAATAGCAGGATTTCGGCTTTGATGGAGACGATTGTCGCAAAACATCAAAGTTGCTTACCTGATCTTAAACTTATAGTCGAGTGTCGTGACGTGATTTCGATCGCTGCTGTAACGTCCGTCCCTTGTGCCCTTGCTTTTCCAGACATTGATAAGGCATTTGACCGTGTCAATCACGAATTTTTGCTTAGAATTCTGGAAACTGTTGGCTTTACTGTTGACGCACGGCGAGTGCTCTCAAATCTGTTTACTGGTATTTCAGCTTCGGTGGTTGTTAATGGTCAACGGACGAACCCGATAAATATCCGTCAGGGAGTGCCTCAAGGAAGCCAGCTATCAATGATTTTGTTTGTGTTGTCTCTGGAACCCCTACTTCGGATGCGGGCATCTCGGCTGAAAGTTTGTACGCTTTCCGCAGAGAGCTGTTCGTGCATGGGCGAATGACGTAATGGTTCTACTCCGCAGTCCTGCGGAAATACCTTGACCGAAGGCTGTGATCGATGATTATTGTCGGATTTCTAGTGTACTACTTAATGAAGGTAAATTCAGGTTTCTTACTTTGAGAGGTTTTGATGACACGGTTTTTCCACGGGCTACTGCAGTGGATCAGCATATGTCTCTCGGTATCATTATTGATCGTTGTCCAGTCAAAAAGGAGACTGCTCTACTGGAAGTCTTTTACGGAAAAAATTCAGGGAGCCATTCTTGAACATGGAAGGTGTTCGCTTACTCTGCTCCACAAAGTCCGAATACTCGATACATATGTCTTGTGCAAAGCTTATTACGTATCCCAAGCTTATCCGTTTCCCTCGATGATGGCGAAGAAACTACAGCAATTGTATGGTCGTTTCTTACGCAAACGATATGTCTTTCGCTTACGGTATGAGGTGATGCCGAAGCCTCGATCCTCTGCGGGGGTTGGACCTCTACGAAGGAAGATGGAAATGCTATATGTGCGACGTACTGTTCTGACGATAACTCAAGAAACTCACGCTTTCACGTCCATTTATTTCTCTATGTGTGTCCTGCTACTCTTGACTCCCCCACCCCCTACTGATGTTGGTAGCATCAATTACAAGTTAAAACACATTCGCGACTTCTATCTATGCGATGAGCTATTTAGGGGCTGACATTTTATGGAGACCCGTCCTCTCCATGAAATTCCTAAAGACTTGTTGGGAAGGAGTTCCTTGCCTTGCTTGAATCTCGCTGAAAGAGGATCGCCGCAAACAACCTGGACGGCAGTTTTGTCCAATATCAGTCTTCCGAGTCTGGCGATGCGCGTTGCGTTCTCTTGGTATACGGCAGTAAATAACTTGAGTATAACAAACGAGCGACTTTTCCATATTGGGCTTAGCGACACGGATTTATGTAGTCGTTGTACGTCTACAGATACGATACATCGTTTTACTTGTGGAAGTCATGTGGCAAACTGGTCTTGGATTAGGACACAATAGACCTTCCTTCGTCGGTCTGAGACTACGGACATCATATTGCGCCCAAATTCTTCCTTATTTCCACGGCCGAAAACTCATGCCGGGACACTTCATTATATCGTAAAAGGGGGGGGGGGGTAAATCACGTGGCCTTCAGGGAGTACATGATCACAGCTTCTTGGTTATGCTTGGTACTTCCTCGATATCGAGACCTATTCGCCGATATGTTGAATCTTGTTTTGCATCGGCAAGGTGTTGGTTAATTTCAATTTCCGGGGGATAGGTGTTTTCTTTCCATCTGTTTTGCTCCGACTTGTCCTCTCCTAGAATCCTTGCTCGTTTTGTTTTGCGTTTTGCCTCAGTATCGCTCAAGTTCTTTTGTATAATGTGCATAGATGAAGTACATAGACACATGAGCGTACTTAATCCTTACAATAAAATCGGAATTTTTTTTTCTAGGCATAAGGCTTAGTTTGCGATTTAGACTATTATCTGATTTTGCTGTCTTTCTACTTTTATATACTATACAAAAAATAACAAAAACTAATTATAAAAAGTACAAAATAAATAAGAGTGGCTACTGGATTGGTCCTACTTTCTTATGTTTGAGGTGTGGATTCGATTCCCACTTGATATGTATTTTAAACACACGAGCAGACCTCCTTCACCTCTAGTAATGCCAAGTAAAGAACGTCGGACTGCACCGTAGTTCAGAATCATACAATACACGTCTTCGCTACCAAATGGCACAGAGCCGGTTTACGTTGGGCCGTAGCAGAGGCGGAAGTCGCAGCAAATCGAAACTTTGTGGCCAGTGGGCTTCTTACACTAGAAACTTTATTTTATTTAATGAGCTAGGGGTCTTATTTTATTTGAACTTGAGACTTGAAAAAATTGGTGGCGGACTGTGATTCGAATTCGGATCTTCTCTTTCGTGGTATCTGACCGACATGGAATGATATAGTTGTTTTCTCCAAGATTGCAAACTCCTCTGGGTTTCCACGAAACGCACGTATGCGGGTTCGAATCCTGGTCCAGCACAAAAATATCTATGGTTTCATTTCAAGGCCTACCATATGCAAACCGAACTACTAACGATAAATAATTTTTCATTTTTAATGTCTCTTCATATGTTGTCAACAATTACCTTAGGTGTCGTTATCTCTAGTCAAACATGCACACGTCTTACTACTAGTGAGCAAACAATTTGTGGATAGAAAACAACAGCGATGAGTGCCGCGTTCGATTCCCGGTAATTAAAATATTGTATTCTCATTTGAGATTCAAATATCTCCCTGTTGGTGACAAAATTCGATATCTAACATCTGATCTTACTTAGTTAACAATCTGACTACGCGCTGGGTTCGAGACCCCGTCACAAAACTTTATATCAAGGCACTTCGTTTTCAACATATGCAAACTTTATCACTTCACATTATATTAAATGTTCTTCGTGGTTAGTTAACAGGGAGATAATGGTATTGACAGGACTCCACGCAGAGCACAAAAATTTTCTAGTTCAATATTTGCTAACTGGTACTGGTGAAAACTTCGATATTTCTCGACTCTTTATGCCTAGTAAACAATGACGAACGTTGCTATGATCGATTCTCGGTCAGTCACGAAATCTTTGCTTAGCTACAGTAGCTATAGGTGCTTGGTTTCAATACATATCCAGAACAAAAAAGGCCATCATGTCGTTTAAAGTTCAAACATGTGCACAAATAATAGCTCAGTCTAATCTACACCTTCATCTACGTGATTACTCTGCTATTCACAATAAAGTGCCTGGCAGAGGGTACAATGAACCACCTTCAAGCTGTCTCTCTCTACCGTTCCACTCTCGAATGGCGCGCCGGAAAAACGAGCACTTAAATTTTTCTGTGCGAGCCTTCATTTCTCTTATTTTATCGCCACGATCATTTCTCCCTAAGTAGGTGGGAGCCAACAGAAATTTTTCGCAATCGGAGGAGAAAACTGGTGATTGGAATTTCATGCGAAGATCCGATCGCAACGAAAAACGCCTTTGTTTTAATGATTGCCACTCCAATTCACGTATCATGTCTGTTTCACTATCTCCCCTATTTCGCGATAATAAAAAACGATCCGCCCTTCTTTGAAGTTTTTCGATGTCATCCGTCAGTCACACCTGATGCGGATCCCACACCACACAGCAATACTCTAGAATAGGGCGGACAAGCGTGGTGTAAGCAGTCTCTTCAGTAGACCGGTCGCACCTTCTAAGTGTTCTGCCAATGAATCGCAGTCTTTGATTTGCTCTACCCACAAAATTGTCTGTGTGATCGTTCCAATTTAGGTTATTTGTTATTATAATCTCTAAGTATTTAGTTGAATTTACAGCCTTCAGATTTGTGTTACTTATCGCGTAATCGAAATTTAGCGGATTTCTGTTAGTACTCATGTGAATAACTTCACAATTTTATTTATTCACGGTCAATTGACACTTTTCGCACCATACAGATGTCTTATCTAAATAATTTTGCAATTTGTTTTGGACACCTGATGACTTTACAAGGCGGTAAATGACAACATAATATGCAAACAACGACTGGGCCAAAGACACTGGCCCCTGTTCGAGATGTTACCGCATGACATAGAAGCGCGATGCTTCCCGCGTAATCAGCCCTAGAGGCTGCCCTTAACTCACCCCCCCCCCCTCCCGCCCACAAGGATAGTCAGTCGTCGTTGAATAGTTGGGCTGTACTATGCCTGTGACAGACAATGCTGTACCAATGACGCGGCCACCACCATCACGAACCTCTATCCTTCGACAGTTGACTGACCAGCCAGGCGCTTCGGCAGCTCAGCACACTGCTGACCTCAGAGTCTACGATGCAGGGGCGAAGCCATCTTCGCATCTGCAGAGGTTCAAACTGAGGACTCCTTCCCCTTGTGCCATAGGGACCAGATGCAGTCTGTCGTATTCTCGGTGACAGCAGCCATGCGGGGGTGTCCGGATACAGACCGGTAACACAAATAGATGAAGTTAAGGGACGTACAAACAATCCTGTTGGACGAACATCCGCAACTGAGCATTATACTAGAGGTTGAAAATACCGCTTCAGTTGTAAATTTGTTTTATTATCACGACCGGTTTCGGGCTCTTATAAGCCTATTCTCAAGTGTCGCAGCTGTGCTGTGACCCCTGATTGCCGCGGTGGACGTGTACTAGGCGCGGTTTTCTACCTACCCCCGTGCCCGGGGGCTACAGCACAGTTGCGACACCTGAGGATGGGCTTACGAGGGCCCGAAACGGGTCATGATAATAAAACAAATTACAACTGAAGCGGTATTTTCAACCTCTAATTAAGGGAAGTATATGAAGTTAAGGAATTCTCCTACCTAGGCAGTAAAATAACCAATTTCGGACGGAGCAAGGAGGACGTCAAAAGCAGACTAGCAATGGCAAAAAGGGCATTCCTGGCCAAGAGAAGTCTACTAATATCAAATATCGGCCTCAATTTGAGGAAGAAATGTCTGAGACTGTACGTTGGAGTGTAGCATTGTATGGTAGTGAAACATGGACTGTGGGAAAACCGGAACAGAAGAGAATCGAAGCATTTGAGATCTGTTGGTACAGACGAATGTTGGAAATTAGGTGGACTGATAAGGTAACAAATGAGGAGGTTCTGCGCAGAATCGGAGAGGAATGGAACATGTGGAAAACACTGATATGCAAAAGGTACAGGATGATAGGGCATCTGTTAAGACATGAGGGAATGATTTCCATGGTACTAGAAGGACCTGTAGAGAGCAAAAACTGTAGAGAATGGAATACATCCAGCAAATAATTGAGGATGTAGGTTGCAAGCGATACTCTGAGATGAAGAGGTTAGCGCAGGAGAGGAATTCGTAGCGGGCCGCATCAAACCAGCCAGAAGACTGATGTCATACCTTGCCACAGGAGTAGCAGTGGCGGCTGATGGTCTGCACTACCACTGTCAAGGCGTGACGGGAGATTAGCCCAACGGGAGATGCCACGTCGGTGCATTTGCTGCGCTCACCAGGGATCATCCACGTTCATGGGATACTGACTGACGTAAAGAAAAAGCAATACAAGGTTTCTTGCAGTTAAGAGTTGCCTTCTTCTGCTGCACCCTCTTCCATCTCCGCTAGATAATCACTGTCCACACAAAGCCACCCACGGTCTCTAACGTGTCTTTGATAAGGCTACCGGGCAACTGAATAATGAAGTTTGGATCGAAATTCGCTACCAGGGTCAAATAAAACATTTTGTGAGACAACAGTCTCTGCACAATCATGGCTTATTACATCAAACTATATTAATGAATTATAAAGAAATAAAAATTAAGTAAATTAAGTCTTAACAAAGCTAAAGACAAAAGGAGACTGATTAAGTATTAATTACCATTTATATATATACACAAAGTATCTTTGAAATATTTTACCTTTTTGTGACATTAAGCCGTGCAACACTCTGAGTCATAAAACACTTTAAAATCGCAGAACTACGAACATTTATTTTTCTGCTTTCAGCTATAAGCAACATGCTTGCATGCAGCAAACAAAGAAACGAAACAGGTAAACACCATGCATTTGAGACACACTTACGTGATGGCCAGGAGCGTGCTGGCAGAACTGGTAACAACAGCGTGAACAGACAGGAAAAGAATACACTCAACACAGCGGAAACAACACAGAGCAGCGCGCAGTGAACATACGAAAGCGCGTGTGCGTTTTCCGACACAAGGAGAGACGTGAAGTAATCAATTTTGGGAGGCAATGCGTATCAGTGAAAACAATATACCGCTACGAAGAACAACATGAAGGCAATATCTTTAAGAAAGTAACAACCGAGCTGCTACTAAATCTCTCCTTGTACCGTTTTTAGCGAAAAATTACAATAGTCTCAGAATATTAAAGCTTTCTTCAGACTGGAATCTTGCCTTCGGTTGTCATTTTACGTAAATATTGTATTTTATTTATGTGGATTGAATGTAGATTTTGGCAGTCCTTTCTCTACACATGTTGGGAGACATAATCTGATCTGATATTCTTTCTTCAGTTTTAAGAAGTTGTTTTGATGTATCCTACATCTACAATTATAATTCTTTTCTAGGCAGCAGGGATCCTTCTCTTTGAAAGCTAGAGTTAACATTGAATGTAGTTGTAGTCTTTAGTCGCAAATACGTTACCTGATTATGTTAAAATCACTTCGAACTGTTCACCTACTGCATCAAGTGCCATTTAAATTTTGGTTCTGATCCTCTACTCTAGCCTTATCTGTGAACTAATAGAACGTTTCCTGATTTTACGGGAATTGAGTCAAACGCTTCTGTTTCGCTGTCTGTCATAAGGCTATAATGTTCAATGAAAAATATTTCTAGCGCAGTCTGCTATTAGCTTGAATATTCAACGTTTCTTAAGACGTTGGGAAATTCACACACCCCACACTAATGCGTGAGACTACACAAAAATTGTCGAAATATGATGGAGATAACTCTTTCCTTGTAATTTACGTGGTGTTTTATTAGTTGTAACATTCGCTAGTGATGTTCTTGCAGCTTCTCAATATGTAGCAATAATCTGATGGTCTTCAGAATTTCTTTTTTATGTCTTCATCTGCATCTGTATGCCACAAGCCAGATATAATTATGTGGTATATGGTAGTTCTGGTACCTCTAGCGTTGTTCCCTTTCCTGTTCCAAACGCAAATGGTGCCAAGAATCCGTCAGTCCCAGTGCAGCATTTATCGTCATGCTTAGGAAGGAAATAGGAACGTTAGCTCATGGAAGGAAAGCAATAGCAGCTTTCGATAATAGGAGGAGAGTAATACCGACGTTTGGATCAGATTTGACGTTGAAATTCTTCTTATCCATAACCCTTTCCCATACCGCCTCTATCCTCTTCTGTTGTTCCTCTCCCTCCCCCTCTCCTCACCATCCTCATTTCCCCATTTCCCATTTCTATTTAATGTCTTGGAAACTGGCTGACGAAACGAAACAGTCAGAGAGCTTACTGCAAAAGGGTGGGCCGAGCATAACAGAGTTCTCATCCATTGGTAATGACAGCTGCGTAACGTGTGCATGTGACTGTCCGCCATGCAGCTGCAAGAGGCATGTACGAGAGTTGGAACTTTAATAGTGGCAACTATTTATTCACAGCTCGTACAAAATAGATACGTGTTTCAAAGTTTTACTGACCTTCAAAGTAGTCACCAGCATTGTGTATAGCCCATTGCCAGCGATGTGGAAGTCGTAGAATACTCTTAACAGTGCCAGTTGTGTTGACCGTTCGAGCGGCGCGGTCTATTCCCCGACGAATTTGTAGCAGTTCTGAAGCGAATGCCGTGAAGTGTTTCCTTCAGTTTAGAAATCGAGTTGAACTCACGAGGGCTTAAGTCAGGGGAGTTCAGTAGGTAGTATAACACTTAGCAGCACCATCAGTCAAACAAATCAGTAACAGCTTGCACTGTACGTGCTTGAGCATTGTCCTGCAAAATGATGGTCAGGTCCTGCAGAAAGTGTCATCACTTCCGTCTCTAAGCTGGTCGTAGGTTGTGTTCCAAAAATGAAGAGCATAGTGACAGAAGTGATGAAACTTTCTGCAGGACCTGACCATCATTTTGCAGGACAATGCCCAAGTACGTACAGTGCAGGCTGTTGATAATTTGTTTGACTGATGGGGCTGCTAAGTGCTATACCACCTACTGCACTCCCCTGACGTAAGCCCTCGTAAGTTCAAATCGATTTCTAAACTGAAGGAAACAATTCACGGCATTCGCTTCAGAACTGCTACAAATTCGTCGGGCAATACACCGCGCCGATCGAACTGTTAACACAACTGGCACTGTTAAGAGTATTCTACGACTTCCACATCGCTGGCAACGGGTTATACACCATGCTGGTGACTACTTTGAAGGTCAGTAAAGCTTTGAAACACGTATCTATTTTGTACGAGCTGTAAATAAATAGTTGCCACTATTAAAGTTCCAAAGTAATTCGCCTGTCTGTCCACAGCCAAGTGCTTACACACGCATTCTCATACAGAGTAAACTATGTCTTAAAAGCTATCACATAATACACTGTACGCAGTTGTCCACAAAATTCATGGAGACATAACATTCCGCTTGCCATTCTTCTTCAAATAACCACTCTTTCTCTCATGATTGAAATAGAGCACAGGAACAACACTGAGACATGCATATCAATGTATTATGGATGTTTTTCGCACGTTAACAGAATACGCCCCCCCCTTATTACTGAACCATGGACCTTTCCGTTGGTGGGGAGGCTTGCGTGCCTCAGCGATACAGATAGCCGTACCGTAGGTGCAACCACAACGGAGGGTATCTGTTGAGAGGCCAGACAAACGCTTGGTTCCTGAAGAGGGGCAGCAGCCTTTTCAGTAGTTGCAGGGGCAACAGTCTGGATGATTGACTGATCTGGCCTTGTGACACTAACCAAAACGGCCTTGCTGTGCTGGTACTGCGAACGGCTGAAAGCAAGGGGAAACTACAGCCGTAATTTTTCCCGAGGGCATGCAGCTTTACTGTATGGTTAATGATGATGGCGTCCTCTTAGGTAAAATATTCTGGAGGTAAAATAGTCCCCCATTCGGATCTCCGGGCGGGGACTACTCAGTAGGACGTCGTTATCAGGAGAAAGAAAACTGGCGTTCTACGGATAGGAACGTGGAATGTCAGATCCATTAATCGGGCAGGTAGGTTAGAAAATTTAAAAAGGGAAATGGATAGGTTAAAGTTGGATATAGTGGGAATTAGTGAAGTTCGGTGGCAGGAGGAACAAGACTTTTGGTCAGGCGAATACAGGGCTATAAATACAAAACCAAATAGGGGTAATGCAGGAGTAGGTTTAATAATGAATAAAAAAATAGGAATGCGGGTAAGCTACTACAAACAGCATAGTGAACGCAATTATTGTGGCCAAGATAGACACGAAGCCCACGCCTACTACAGTAGTACAAGTTTATATGCCAACTAGCTCTGCAGATGACGAAGAAATTGAAGAAATGTATGACGAAATAAAATAAATTATTCAGATAGTGAAGGGAGACGAAAATTTAATAGTCATGGGTGACTGGAATTCGGTAGTAGGAAAAGGGAGAGAAGGAAACGTAGTAGGTGAATATGGATTGGGACTAAGAAATGAAAGAGGAAGCCGCCTGGTAGAATTTTGCACAGAGCACAACTTAATCATAGCTAACACTTGGTTCAAGAATCATAAATGAAGGTTGTATACATGGAAGAAGCCTGGAGATACTGACAGATTTCAGATAGATTAAATAATGGTAAGACAGAGATTTAGGAACCAGGTTTTAAATTGTAAGACATTTCCTGGGGCAGATGTGGACTCTGACCACAATCTATTGGTTATGAACTGTAAATTAAAACTGAAGAAACTGCAAAAAGGTGGGAATTTAAGGAGATGGGACCTGGATAAACCGACTAAACCAGAGGTTGTACAGAGTTTCAGGGAGAGCGTAAGGGAACAAATGGCAGGAATGGGGGAAAGAAATACAGTAGAAGAATAATGGGTAGCTTTGAGGGATGAAGTAGTGAAGGCAGCAAAGGATCAAGTAGGTAAAAAGACGAGGGCTAGTAGAGATCCTTGGGTAACAGAAGAAATATTGAATTTAATTCATGAAAGGAGAAAATATAAAAATGCAGTAAGTGAAACAGGCAAAAAGGAATACAAACGTCTCAAAAATGAGATCGACAGGAAGTGCAAAATGGCTAAGCAGGGATGGCTAGAGGACAAATGTAAGGATGTAGAGGCCTATCTCACTAGGGGTAAGATAGATACCGCCTACAGGAAAATTAAAGAGACCTTTGGAGATAAAAGAACGACTTGTATGAATATCAAGAGCTCAGATGGAAACCCAGTTCTAAGCAAAGAAGGGAAAGCAGAAAGGTGGAAGGAGTATATGAAGGGTCTATACAAGGGCGATGTACTTGAGGACAATATTATGGAAATGGAAGAGGATGTAGATGAAGATGTAATGGGAGATACGGTACTGCGTGGAGACAGAGCACTGAAACACCTGAGTCGAAACAAGGCCCCGGGAGTAGACAACATTCCATTAGAACTCCTGACGGCCTTGGGAGAGCCAGTCCTGACAAAACTCAACCATCTCGTGAGCAAGATATATGAGACAGGCGAAATACCCTCAGACTTCAAGAAGAATATAATAATTCCAATCCTAAAGAACTCAGGTGTTGACCGGTGTGAAAATTACCAAACTATCAGTTTAATACGTCACGGCTGCAAAATACTAGCGCGAATTCTTTACAGACGAATGGAAAAACTGGTAGAAGCCGACCTCGGGGAAGATCAGTTTGGATTCTGTAGAAATATTGGAACACTTGAGGCAATAGTGACCCTACGACTTATCTTAGAAGCTAGATTAAGGAAAGGCAAACCTATGTTTCTAGCATTTGTAGACTTAGAGAAAGCTTTTGACAAAGTTGACTGGAATACTCTCTTTCAAATTCTGAAGGTGGCAGGGGTAAAATACAGGGAGCGAAAGGTTATTTACAATTTGTATAGAAACCAAATGGCGTTTATAAGAGGTGAGGGGCATGAAAGGGAAGCAGTTGTTGGTAAGGGAGTGAGACAGGGTTGTAGCCTCTCCCCGCTGTTATTCAATCTGTATATTGAGCAAGCAGTGAAGGAAACAAAAGAAAAATTCGGAGTAGGTATTAAAATCCATGGAGAAGAAATAAAAACTTTGAGGTTCGCCGATGACATTATAATTCTGTCAGAGACAGCAAAGAACTTGGAAGAGCAGTTGAACGGAATGGATAGTGTCTTGAAAGGAGGATATAAGATGAACATCAACAAAAGCAAAACGAGGATAATGGAATGTAGTGGAATTAAGTCAGGTGATGCTGAGGGAATTAGATTAGGAAATGAGACACTTGAAGTAGTAAAGGAGTTTTGCTATTTGAGGAGCAAAATAACTGATGATGGTCGAAGTAGATAGGATATAAAATGTAGACTGGCAATGGCAAGGAAAGCGTTTCTGAAGAAGAGAAATTTTGTTAACATCGAGTATAGATTTAAGTGTCAGGAAGTCGTTTCTGAAAGTATTTGTATGGAGTGTAGCCATGTATGAAGTGAAACGTGGACGATAAATAGTTTAGACAAGAATAGAATAGAAGCTTTCGAAATGTGGTGCTACAGAAGAATGCTGATGATTAGATGGGTAGATCACATAACTAATGAGGAGGTGTTGAATAGGATTGGGGAGAAGAGAAATTTGTGGCACAACTTGACTAGAAGAAGGGATCGGTTGGTAGGACATGTTCTGAGGCATCAAGGGATCACCAATTTAGTATTGGAGGGCAGCGTAGAGGGTAAAAATCGTAGAGGGAGACCAAGAGATGAATACACCAAGCAGATTCAGAAGTATGTAGGTTGCAGTAGGTACTGGAAAATGAAGAAGCTTGCACAGGATAGAGTAGCTTGGAGAGCTGCATCAAACCAGTCTCAGGACTGAAGACCACAACAACAACAACAACAGAATACGCCTTCATCTCTGCTATATCTGCTATTAGTGTGTTACAGTTTCATAATATAGCTGTAACTAGTGTACCACAGTTACATTTACATGATCTACAATATATAAGTTACGATTTCAGTACATTACATTATCATCTATATTACATCTCAACCAGTAGAGTGCAATTTCATCTTCATTTACGACCAGTATTGTACCGCTAAACCAATTTTAAATTGTCTCCTGTTACACACCACAGTTGCTGACTAATCATTTCTTTTTGAAAATAAGCTCACACTATAGTGCTCACTTTATCATTGAATAAGAAGTGTTTATTGTCTTTTGCCAATAATGCTAATTTACATTGCTTAATGGTGGAAGCTGTATGTGGTTTGGATTGAATACCATACTGAACAGTCAAATTATTAGCATAATTGATAACGCATTTTCAGTAACCACAGTGCTTAATTGCTTAGCTGGTTAGTGGTTCATACCTTTCATTCTACGCCAGGGGAAGCCAAGAGTTTGGCTCGTGTGCCACAGTGCTCAGTCTGGCTACACGCTCTCCCCGCTGCTGCGCCATGCTGTCTGAGTGGGAGGAGGGAAGAGGAAGATGTTGCGAATGTGCCATATTTAGATGGCGACGTGGTTTCATATTTATCAACAACGTAGATCACAACGAAACAAACTTTCAATATTATTTAACTACTTTTGGTGGACTGAAGATGTAACATAATTTTCATGTGGTGCAAACTGTGGGCACTTATTACCCTCTGCTGGTACCAAGAGGATGGCGCCACATGCCCCAAGGATAGAATGAACGTAGCTGAGGTCGAATCATTTTTCCCCAGCAGAGTGATTTCGAAAGGACTGTGGCCCCCAAGATCGCCTAATTTAACATCACCTGTCTTTGTCCTATGGGGTGGTTTAAAAGGCAAGGTCTACAGGAATAAACCATACAACTTGGAAGATTTACGAGACAACATCATCCTTGAAATCCATGCAGTGACACCAGACGTTCTGGCAGCAATATTCCAGAAACTGCAGCGTCGTGTTCAACTGTGCGCGGTCACTTCCAGCACCTTTCGTGATTCACCTTAATTTCCCCATGAACTAAGGATGACATGTTCATTTCATTTACCGCCGGCCGCTGTGGCTGAGCGGTTCTAGGCGCTTCAGTCTGGAACCGCGCTGCTGCTACGGTCGCAGGTTCGAATCCTCCCTCGGGCATGTACGTGTGTGATGTCCTTGGGTTAGTTGGGTTTAAGTAGTTTTAAGTCTAGGGGACTGATGACCTCAGATGTTAAGTCTCGTAGTGCTTAGAGCCATTTGAACCATTTCATTTACCGATCTTTATCAAAGCCTTTAAATGTAATTTAAGCAAATGTTTGTTTGTGGGACCTCTTTCGAGTGGGACACCATGTACTTGTTATGTGTAATACATACATAAGTTCAAATGGTTCAAATGGCTCTGAGCACTATGGGACTTAACATCTGAGGTCATCAGTCCCCTAGAATTAGAGCTACTTAAACCTAACTAACCTAAGGACATCACACACATCCATGCCAGAGGCAGGATTCGAACCTGCGACCGTAGCAGCAGCGCGGTTCCGGACTGAAGCGCCTAGAACCGCTCGGCGACAACGGCCGGCATATCATAAGTGTTAGGAGTATCTACAGCTGAGAAATTATGCAACACCGGCCACACTATTAATCTTCTTGATTGTCTGTAGAAATGGCTACCAGTTTACGTGTGATGAGCGTACCAAATGGTACAGACATAAGTTACATTTTAGAATTACACCTGGCATTATCACCAGAAAAAATTGTACCACCAACTACGGTCACCGAATTAGAGTTCCAAAGAAGCTGTTTTCCACATTACACGATAAAAAATAAATGATTCACTACAGAAATTTAAAGCAGTGTCTGAACAATAATCTTTTTCTAAACAAAATCACCGGATATTTTCCTCCCTGGATGAAACTGGATAGAGACATGAATTCTGAGAAACACAGGAATGGAAAAAATGATCTTGAAAACAGTTTTTTTTCAAATTTATGAATTACAGTCGTTTTGGCAAAACTTAACAAAATACAAGAAAAATGAATGATGGTAATCCGGTAACAACTTGGGGAGATACTCGTAGATCTGAAGCTGCTGTTCTGACTGCGAGTCAGGCGCAGTGTCGTTATTAAGGAAAATTTGGTTGCTTTTGGCTTACATAGATTTAATACAGTTTTTGACAAATTCATAGTTGTAGTATATTCCTATTATGGGTATAGACCGACGAGCCTGAATTAGAGGAAAAAATGTTAAAATGTATTATAGAGACACGGATAGCTTGATATATTATGTAATTATCTCAAATATATTTGGTGATATTAAAAGTGATGAACACAGGGAGTTTGACACTTCAGGTTACACCGATGATAGCATTTACAACATCCCGTGCGTCAATAAAAAGAAAGTGGGCGTAATGAAAGATGAAATATCACAGGACATTATTAAACAATTCATAGGACTGAGAAAAAAAAATGTGCCCGTCGAAACAAAACACAGTGCGTAACTCATAGAGCGAAGGGTGTGAAATACTCATCAGCTAAGGAATCAAGCACTGTTGAGCACCGATAATGTATTATAAATGATGTTGATAATTTAACTGCTCGGTGTATTACTCGATCCAAGTTACTTGCAATTTTCACTATAAAACCATGTAAATTAGCGTTATGAACGAAAGACGATAAATGTTTCATGCTCGATGATAAAGTAAGCCCATAGTGAGGGTTCATTTTCGAGAAGACATGACTAGTCAGCAGCTATGTATGCAACAGGAAGCGATCTGAAATTAATTTAGCGGTGAAGTATTGGTTAGAGACGAAGATAAGATTGCAATCTAAGCTTACTGGATGTAGTTGTGAAACAGGCATTAATCTAATGTACTGAAATTGTACCTCAGGTAAGTGGATTAGAGAAATAGATTATGGAAATCTAATTGTGGTAGACTGTCTGTAATTGTATTACCAAATTATAATAGCAACTGATGTATTCTGATGATGTAGCGAAAAACTTACAGAATATATAGACCCTGTATTATGAGGTACATATCTAGTGCCTTTCCTGTGATCTACATCTATCATTAGAGAGTGAGTGGCTGTTTGAAGCTGCGTGACAGACAAATATTCCATTTGCATATTGACAATTACCTGCATTATATCATGTGATGGCTGTCGTGAAATGACTTACTTTGTAAGAGGCTGCAATTGTAAGGACGTGGCTCTGTGCAGACAAAAGAAGTAATGCCTTTTCTCACCTTCATGGTGCTTAATCATCAGCAGCGTTGCGCAGAAGTCATTAGCACAGGATGACAATAATTTCATACCCAGACCTCCAACTTGTAGGGAAGCGTTCTGATTGGCTGTTTCTTCAGCCTTTGTCGAAGAAATTATAGATAGAGAAGACGAAACGGGAAGTTGGGGTGGTGAGGCGAGAACGAGTGAGAATAACGAGACAGGAAGGTTGAGTAGGGTAAGAGAGGTGGTGAGGGAGAGGGGGAAGTTCAAGGTGAAATTTGATCCAAATGTCGCCATAGTTCTCCTCCCATGATACAAAGTTATTATTATCTTCCTGCTCCTTTGGCCAAAATCATAGGTGACAGTTCACACTGGTTACATGGGGCCATTTAAAGGTGGTGCTCTTTACTATTTCTAATATGAAGCCTAGTCGTATACAAAATCTGCCCTGGCAACGATCCAAGATCCCTCAACGTCATTCGCAGGTGAGGAGGTACCTGAGGTGCCCTCAGTTTGTGGGGTCTGAGCACAAAAATGTCTGCCATAAAAATAAAGTTCCCACATGACGACCATGCCTTTTCACTCATCGTCAAATTCAAAGGACATTTAAAATTCAGGGAGCAAAGGCGATGCAGACTTTTTTTCCCACTGAAGCCTTAAGGCGCTTCATAAGAGCTGTCGGTCCGCCTTCCACCTCCCTTCAACAGTCAAAGTCCAGAAACACTGCTACTCATGTGCTGGCACCGTTCGCTGCTTCACCTGCTGCGGCCGACTCAAAGAGTCCAGAACATCTTGTCAATGCCATATTGCCCCTTGGGCTCCCACATATTTGGTTGCACGTTTGCCTGCCCCTTGGGTAGATCCCAGGTGCAGTCGCAGGCTGTGTATGGTGGTGGGGGCGAGGGGAACCAATTTGAAGTCGTAACTAACCAGAATCAGCTGTTGTGCTATTGCGAGCAGATCGCCGTAGTTTCTCTATGTATTCCTGCCCTGAGCTGAAAGTTTCAAGTAACCTTTCAGCTCAGGACACGAGGATGCAGAGGAACTGTGGCTCAAGTTGAAAGAACAGTTGACCATGCTCAGAACAGTAATGTACCCAAAACAATATCTCATGATGGGAAGGACCCTCCGTAGTATACAGTCGCTTTAAAGAAATTTCTAATGAAATGGAGGCTACTGCATAATAGGCGTGAGCACTGTTAGGCTCTCGCCTGTGGGGATCATTTTTTTGGTTCTTAATCTGGTACTTCGCAGTCTCCTACAGATATTTTTATCCGAACTGGAGGGTGAGTCACCTAATCGGAAGAAAAAAAAAACGTTTTGTTCACGCCACACAAACGGTCAGCTACGTGATGTGTAGTGTAGGCCTGACCCAGTTCGGGGGCATTACAGTTCTAAGCGCTATGGCGCAAGTCTAGGAAGTCACAGTTCAGCAAGTCACAGAACCTTTGAAATATCTGGTTCAACCCATTCACTTGACTCAGAATCAGGGGTCTACGATACATTCTCGGAACAATGCTGCACATTGTAAGGTCGTTGAACCTCCGTGAGCAACGCTGGTATTCTCAACCTTTCCTGCCAGCCGCTGGAATGATCCATATATGAACTCAGAGCCCAGACGACCAGGATTATCGCAATGTGTGTCACAGTCTGCACTTGCTGCACGGTTTTCGCTCAGCGATTGCGGAGGAGCCTCTACATCATTTTGAACGAGGCTCCCAGATATACACACTGAGCGCACATAGTGTTCTTTTCCATCCCTTGTTGCCATTTACCTAATAGGTACAATTATTTTCTTACGTCTGAACTGCCGAGTGTTAATAGACTCCCCAACCATTTGTGTTTGTGTTCCCTTGACAAGGGACACAACACGTTTCCCAATAGATGAAGTGGGTCTCAGTGGGTCAGTTTGGGTTTCAGTGGAAAACAACACTTCGAACTTGTTGGTTAGGGATATAGGTGCTCTTAGTCCACCCTGATCCCTGTCTCTCTTACAGGACGTCTAGACCTATCACTGATACGCCACTCACAGTCATGTGGACGAGTAGTGATAGATTCTGTATTACCTGCATGACAGACAGTATGCAGTGGGAAGGGTAGTAGGTATTTTTGGTATCTGTGGTACGGGACTCACGATGGCCCATCCAATACACCTATCTGCAGCATCTTCCAATGGCTGACAGTAGTCAGAGCGATATCCATCAGCTTACAAACAGCAACTAACTCATTCCATACTTGAGAACAACATACGCAGTGGGCGACATTGTTCCTCGCGCAATATTTTACAGGACAATAAACAAATAACTAAACTAAGCTTGCTGAGTCTGTTTTAGCTTACGCGGTTGATGTGCTACAAGCAGTTCGAGTAGCCTTTGAGAACTGAAGCGATTAATTGCCAAAACGAGATACCTGCACTGAAGAGCCAAAGAAAGTGGTACACCTGCCTAATATCGTGTAGGGCCCCCGCGAGCTCGCAGAAGTGCCGCAATGCGACGTGGCAAGGACTAGACTAATGTCTGAAGTAGTACTGGAGGGAACTGACACCATGAATCCTACAGGGCCGTCCATAAATCCGTAAGAGTAGGAGGGGGTGGGATCTCTTCTGAGCAGAACGTTGCAAGGCATCCCTGATACGCTCAGCAATGTTCATGCCTGGGGAGTTTGGTGGCCAGCTGAAGTGTTAAACTAAGAAGAGTGCTCCTGGAGCAACTCTGTAGAAATTCTGGACGTGTGGGGTGTCGCATTGTCCTGCTGGAATTGCCCAAGTCAGTCGCAGTGCACAATGGACATGAATGGATCCAGGTAATCAGACAGGATGCTTACGTATCTGTAACCTGTCAGGGTCGCATCTAGACCTATCAGGGTTCTGTATCACTCCAACCACACACGCCCCCCCCCCCCCCCCCCCCCACCATAACAGAGTCTCCAGCAGACTGAAGCCTCCACCAGTTTGAACAGTCCCCAGCTGACATGCAGGGTCCATGGGTTCATGAAGCTGTCTCCATACCCGTACTCGTCCATCCGCTAGATAGAATGTGAAACCAGACTCGACCGACCAGGTAACATATTTCCAGTCATCAACAGTCCAATGTCGGTGTTGACGGACCCGGGCCCAGGTGAGGCGTAAAGCTTTGTGTCGGGCAGTCATCAAGCGTACACGAGTGGGCCTTCGGCTCCGAAACCACATATCGATGATCTTTCGTTGAATGGTTCGCACGCTAACACTTGTTGATGGCCCAGCATTTAAATCTGCAGCAATTTACTGAAGGGTTGTACTTCTGTCACGTTGAACGATCCTCTTCAGTCGTCGTTGGCCCGTTCTTGCAGGATCTTTTTCCGGCCGCAGCGATGTAAGAGATTTAATGTTTTACCGAACTCCTGATATTCACGGTACACTCGTGAAATGGTCGTACGAGAAAATCCCCACTTCATCGCTACCTCGGAGATGCTTTGTCCCATCGCACTTGAGCCGACTATAACACCATGTTGAAACTCATTTACATCTTGATAACCTACCATTGTAGTTGCAGTAACCGATCTAACAACTGAGCCAGACACTTGATATCTTATATAGGAGTTGCCGACCGCAGCGCTGTATTCTGTCTGTTTACATATGTCTATATCTGAATACGCATGCCTATACCAGATTCTTTGGCGCTTCCGTGTGTAACAACAACAGAAAAACTTGGTACAAAATTTGCTGTTTCTCTGAAACCTTTTCCGATCATAGTCACTAACAAATACGACAGTACCGTTAACTTGCAGTAAATACAGATAATATTCACTTCTGTTAAAAGATAAAGCTAATGTGACACAATATGTTAGTTATTTACAGTAACTGTAGACCATAACGTCGATTTACTAGGAAGTAGATATTCATTCCATTCTATCGTTGGCTGATTGATACAGCAATCGGTTTTCATGGTGGTATTAGAAATAAAACAGTCACGGTTCCGAAGCTATTTTTCTTTAAAAATAACGCGTTTCGTGGTGGTTAGGCATCATCAGATTATCTAAAAGGAAAAAGGGGGCTAATGAAACAACATTATAAAGCATGGTTCTAAGCTGCACCAAAAATTTAATTAAAAGCGCAAACAACACTCATGTAAAACTGTCAACTGAAGTTCATTGCGCCAGGTGCCAAAGCTCTACGTCAGCCACATGTACATAAAACCGCCTGGATGAAAAGCCGCTAGTCAGAATGAATAAAAGGAACTGTGGGAACATGACAGAAAATTTCGGAAATCAACCCACAACACAAATCTTAAAAACGTTACAAAATTACGTGGCTGAGTGAGGAGCAGAATGCTATGACACAGCACTATTAGAAGCGCGTTCAAAAACCATAGAGTTACAGTGTTTTCATACCGGGCAATGAAATTTTTTAACGTTTTTAAAATTTGTTATTGTTTTATGGTAGTTTTATATTTGGTTTATTTATTTAATTGTTGATGGACGCTGCTATTGTATGCTTTACTCATGCCGTACTTGCTGCCTAACTTTTAATATTACTGTTATTTACCACAATACTGTTTCCCTTGTACGTACAGCAAGCACCACTGTATTGCACGTGATTTGGGTGGCCGTATTAACTATTCAGTAATTTTAGTCGACACTACATTTCAAGCTTAATTTTAATCTAATTTATTCCTACTTATGAAGTATAGGCTAATTAGTGCCTTATTAGCCTTTTACGTAAATTAAGTAACTAGCGCCGTCTAATGTACTTTTGGTGTATTAGCGAGGCGGCTATACGCGGCCATCCTCCGTTTAGTAATTCTAGTGCCGCTGCCGGTTGGACCGCTCAGATGTTTGGGATCCAGGCCATCGTGCACGCGTGGTTCCACGCTGAACACTCTTTGCTGCTGTAACAGTTCAAAGGTAATTGTAATTTCCTCGTTGGTATGCTTCATTTGGTAGTCATATCTCGATTCCGTTGTGGCTGTGGATTGATTAGCGAAATTTTATGTCTGGGTTCCCACAGTTCCTTTTATGCATTCTGGCGAGCGGCTTTTCATCCAGACGGTGTTATATGTATGCGTATGACGTGGAGCTTTGGCAGGCGGCGCAGTTAACTTCATTTGACAGCTTTACGTGAGTGTTGTTTGCCGGTTTAATTAAATTTTTGGTGCAGCTTAGAACCATGCCTTATAACGTTTACAGGATAGTTGTTTCATTAGCTTCTTTTTTTCCTTTTGGATAATATGACGATGCATAACCATGGCGAAACTCGTTATTTTTAAATAAAAATAGCTTTGCAACTGTGACTATTTTATTTATAATTTATACAATAAACGTGATGCATAACACTTGTAACTTCGAAAATTGTTGAAAAATTTATTCTGCAAGCTTCTGAAAACTCTCAAAAACGTACCTTTTTCCAAGTAAATGTATAATGAAATTAGGAGATAATTTGTTCTGAACCTGGATACTGTTTTTCTATAATGCGCTAGTTAAGTTTACAATTAACGATATAGAACAAGTTTTTCGTAGCACTCGCATATGCTCGAAAACACTCACAATATCATGATTAACACGAGTATGGACACAATTAATGCAAGACTGTATGAAAACGACACCAACAGTAGAATGTTAGAATCTAGAATTCCGAATCGGACCTCTGTAGCACACGCTGTCAGACACAAAGGAAAATTTGTAAGTCAGCTTAGATATGCAAATAAACGTGCGAACTGCACGGCTTTTTTACGTAGCTGAATCTGACACACATTATACGCTGACATGCCAAAGATGAATATTTAGAGCGTCAGTTTGTCACAGTTAGAATTACGAAAATTATGGAGCACCAACAAAGCACGTCCCTCACTTGCAATGGCTAACAATGCAGTCTTCAAGAAATTTTATTTTCACATTGTCAGTTAGTTGCATAACTCAACATGAAGACTATTTTCAACCGTTCAGGATGTTCTGTATATCTGAGTTATCACACACCAAGGTCAGTCAAAATTTTTAAAATAAATGAGTGCTGCTGCCATCTGTGACGATTGTGGAATTATCGAAAGTAGGCACTATTTATATAGCATATGGTTCTGTGCAAATAAACACTGCTTGACGTACCTTCAAAAACCATGTGTGCGATTTTCTTATTTTCGCGTTCGTTACGTGCAAACTATTAGTCCTCCAGAAAAAAATGAGAAGGACATTTTTGCAGGAAATTTAATTTAGATGAATGTTGTGCTTATCACTGGAGGCTATGGTTTTCGAGTTGTACAAGAAAATGCGTTTGAGGGTCTCTTTTGTACGTTTTTCTTGAATAATTCGAAAACTAAGGCGTCTGGTAAAACCGTATCCCAGTACAAAATTTAACTACATAAAATTTTCTTCAAAAAGGTCACGCCCATTCTTCCTGTAAGAATAATAATTTGCACACAAAGAGTGACAGAATATGAAAATCTGAGCACGGTATTTGAAGGTGTCGCAGGTTGCATAAAACCTATTAGTAGGGACAGCTGAATCACCTTATGTACGGCAATGACTCTCTCACGACAAGGTGTCCATAATCATAAAATAGAGTATTCAGGCCAATGCACCTACCCACAAATGTGGAATGTGGGTCAACTGTGAGAAAGCTGAGGGATCCGAAGTTCGAATTGTTGTGTCACCCACCCTGGTCGCCACCAGATCTGTAACCCTCTGATTTCTACTTACTCCCAACTCTAATTTGTGTCTGAAATATGTTTTGAATTGAATGAACAGATTACAGCAGCTTTAATTATCTTTGCATACCTTCGAAAATTTCACTTAGGCATGAGATTTATTCACAGCAAAAACGTTGGATAAAATGCGTTGACCTAGAAGTGAAAAGTGAGCCGTGCGTGTGTTAGAATCGATTTCTGCCATACAAATCTCTCAGCTCGTCGTATCCTAGTGACCGGTTCGCCGGCATCCTGCGAGAGGGAGTGTAGATGCACTCTGAGCTGATTTAATGATGCACACACTCCTATATACCAGCCTCAATGTTTGCCTGCTGTTCCGCATAGTCACTGGTGTTGTTCACCGACGACTGAGGTCCAGTATATCGTTTTATGAATGGCTGTGGAAAGTGTGCCTACCATAAATGCAGAACTACTGCTACCTCTGCTTTTGTTGTCGAGGGGTTTGCGTCTTCATGGTCGGCACGTTTCTTATTTCTACTACCTGATTGTGGTCTCTGAGCTGCCAGTATACATACAGCTACGGACTGGTGTGGAAAAAAACTATGAACACCTGTTATGAAGTGTTACTAATGTGCTGGTAGGTATCCCTCGTTCTTTGGCCGTGGCGTTGCTATAAAGATTAAATTTGTTTTATCGCGTAACGCTGTCTGGCTTTGAGTAACGACTGTTATTTTGGTCTGAGTCACCATTGTGGATCAGCACTGTGAAATGACAGTACATGACCATAATTTAAGGCTATTTGTAAAAGAAAACTTGAGTTAGATTTAAAGACTGTTTTTGTGCAAGTTTTATTTCTGTGTTCATTTTTTAAATAAAAATTGATCTTTTTAAATGCACGTACGTAATTATGTGAGGTTAATCCTTAAGGTGTTTATACACTTGTATTTTCACGAGTTATATTATTATTAATTTTTTTGACGTTACTGGGTCACACTTAAACCTGAATTGACCTTATATTATTTCTGTTGTTGTCACCTTGTGGCTACCTGGTTAAACTGCTCCCTGTGTTTGCTATCGACTGCCGAGTGAGCTGAATGAAAGAACCGAGAGATGTCTGGGCTAAGCTCAAGCTGGTCACCTTATGTCAACGCCTAAGAGATAATCAAATGTGTTTGTTTCAGATCATTTACTGTGATTAATATTGTCGGTATTTTCACTGTTCAAATCTTGTTGAAATTAACTGCCTTATATCGTTCACACTGTGACATTGTTAAAAAGTTTATGGTGACTCTTATTGTTCATTATATCTATGTTAAAATGCCCCTGAGGCACAGGCAGTTAAAAATTTTTCTCATTTTTGTTCAGCTCTTTCCGATCCCCAGCTCCATTTCCCCTACCATTTCAAGTTCTTTCATCGTAAAAGGTGCGGCACGTTTTAGAAATCAGGAAGCAAAGGGGTACCATCTGGATATCAAGACTTTGCCATTGATCCTGATATCGATGTTCAGTCGAGATGGGGTCATGTATCGGTGATGCAATGAAGGCGTTTTACAAACACAACGAAACTACGTGGCCGCGCAGCGTGTATTTCGTGCTCATTACAATGTCGCACGTCATGCCCCAGTCCCGTCGGAGCATGCTATCAAAGGGTGATACGGTGTGAAAGAGGCGTGGAAGTGTAAAATTCGTGTGCTCACCAGAGAACGTAGCAATAGTGGAAGAAGCCTTCAGCCGAAGTCTCAGGCGTTCTGCACGGAAGCATTTGCAGTGTACGGCAAATATTACACAAGGAACTGTAATTCCCCTCATACAAAACTCAGACAGTGCAAAAACTGAATGCGGACGACCTCCCCAAGACATTACTCTTCTACTGGGAATTGATGGAACTCACGAGCAACGACCCAGGCCAATGCAACAGTATGATTTTAAGCGATGAGTGTGTCAGGCTTTGCTAATGAGCTGAACGTTAGATTGTGGTTACGTGAAATATCCTCCACAGTCAAAAAGTAGTAGTGTGGTGCGGCGTATCATCGTTTGGAATGATAGTGCCTTATTTTTTTGAAGACTACCGCAGCAATGTTGTTGCTTTGAATACAGAACGTTATATTCACATTTTGAACCATTTCCTAGTGCGACAGCTTGCTGATCTTCCTGTAACTGCAAACACATTCTCCCAACGAGACGGAGCCACGTGCCATATCTCGCAGCATTCATTACGCTCTAGAGAACATCTTTCCTGGTCACTTCATCTCCAAGAACAGGGATATTTACTACCCTCCAAGATCCCCTGACCTTACATCTGCGATTTATTCCTTTGGGTTCATTTTAAATCTCCGATCTCACGGTGTGACCCGCCACACACTATGCAGGAACTGAAGGATCAAATTCGGGAGGAAGTTAATCGAATTCCAGTGCCAATGTTGCATTTTCAAGTGATGGGCATTTTACATTGGAAACATTATAAATTCAGTTATGTTTCTTTTATATCGCTGTGAATAAATTTGTTTCGCTGTGGAGGTTTCAGAATCGCCCGTTTCACTGCCGGCCGCTATTGCCGAGCGGTTCTAGGCGCCTCAGTCCGGAACCGCGCTGCTACTACAGTCGCTGGTTCGAATGCTGCCTCGGGCATGGATGTGTGTGATGTCCTTAGGTTGGTTAGGTTTAAGTAGTTCTGAGTCTAGGGGACTGTTGACCTCAGATGTTAAGTCCCATAGTGCTTAGAGCCATTTGAACCATTTTTTAAATATGACGTAAGAAAATAATATTCACAGTATAAAACTAGCCGAGAAGTATACCCTTTTGAATGTGAAAATTAGTTAGAGTATACATAGCTACTGATGTAGCGAGGTGACCCGTGACAGCCATGCTGGTCAAGTGTACACTTAAGGACCTATATGAAAGAACCTACTAATAGACTAGTGTGGAAAAGAAACTCCAAGAAAGGGGAGAAAGAAAAGTGACAGCTCAGCAGATTAGAAAATACTTCGAAAAAGGCTGTGCTAAAGAAAGCGCTTTGTTACTTAACAACTGATGCGTGTATTTTTTTTTCAAATTAGTAAAAATACCAAGCACCTCAAATATATCTAAATGGAATCCTTTAGGAACATAATGTCAAAACTAGATGTCGCTCTGTGCCTTCCTTCATTGTCTTAGCATTTAAAAAAAATGAGAACTAAAAGCCGTTTTACTACTAGTTGCGTTACAGTGTTCTCAAAAGCGGACATCAAAATATGGCCTATGTTAAAAGTCGGATAGGCACCACTTTCTGGTTCAAATGGCTCTAAGCACTATGGGACTTAACATCTGAGGTCATCGGTCACCTCGAACTTAGAAATACTTGAACCTAACTAATCTAAGGACATCACACACATCCATGCCCGAGGCAGGATTCGAACCTGCGACCGGAGCGGTCGCGCTGTTCCAGACTGAAGTGCCTAGAACCGCTCAGCCACTTTTTGCCTTCGACACACCTGGCTTCGAATATTTGTTATAACTTACTCTTCCCTTTGCCGTATTTTATGTTAAAGCTGACAGTCAGTAAGAAGGACTGCTCTCGTTCTATTTCTAGGGAAGGATCGATCAATCTGTTCATACTGCAAACACCTTTCCTACCCTCTTCACTTATGCCATGATGACTTAACTATGTAACGTTTTCGAGTGTGTCAAGCAGTGTAAAGAAGTTAATTTGATTTTTGCGATATAGTTTTCTAATATTTTAGAACCCACTTCTTACTCTGTTTTTAATAATATCATCTGTTGACGACCTGTTATTAAGATATAACCGGTGGCGGAAAGATACGAGGGGTGTCCAGAAAGTAAGTTCCGATAGTTCGCGAAATGGAAACGACCAAGAAAATCCGATAAAGCTTTGCACACATGTGTTGAGCAGTGTCTCTATTACGACCCTAGATAGCATCACGTCGCTCTTCTCATTTCTGAGCTCACAGTGAGCGTGTAAAGATGTCTAGAAAATAGTGTCTCCCGCCAAGTACGAGGGCCTGGTGAGAAATTTCGCCTGAAGCTATGCAGCCAACATTACATAACTGCCGTGCTGTTTCTTCTTCAAGACAATTCCCAGCCGCATTCTGCATTTCAATTGGAAATGTTTGATTACCCACAATACAGCCCATAATTGTCTCTCCCTGAGTTTCATCTCTGCTCACATGAACCGTTGGCTACGAAGACAACATTTTGGCACAGAGAACGAACTTTAGACCAGCGTAGAGAATTGGCGGAAAACACTGGCGGCTGTGTTCTATGATGAGGGTATTGGAAAGTTGGTACAACGCTACGACAGATGTCTAAGTTAGAACGACGACTACGTAGAGAAGTAGCTGGAAGGTGTAGCTAACTGTTACAAATAAAACATTTCTGACTTTCACTGTGGTTTCCGTTTCGCGATCAATCGGAAGTTACCTCCTGGACAGCCCTCGTACATAGAAGATTTTCGTTTGCAAGACGGGCACTGTATTCTGGTAGGACGGTAAGCTAGTCTGCGTAAAAGTAAGTTCACTTTAGACCTAAGAGTACCACGTGACCGTGAGTAATTAGGCTGCCTTATATACCCACTGTATCAGACCACGACACCAAACCAGAGTCGTCAACTATCGCTGTGAACGTCAGGAGATGATTAACGTCAGGGGATGATTAACGTACATTGACGGAAAAAAATCGCAGCACAAAAAAATTAATGTAGAAAAACGAAATTTTGCCTAGGTAACAAATTGAAGTGATTAACATCGCCAGATCACACGTTAATGTAAGCGCGAGATAAGCCATTGCAAATGTGAAATGCTGGTCCATTAGTAACTGGTGTAACCGCCAGCAGTTTGTGGGATGGACTTCCACGTCTGTTGCACTTGGTCGGTCAACACAGGGACGGTTTATGCTGGTTGTGGATGACGCTGGAGTAGTCGTCCGATGATGTCCAATATGTGCTCGATTGGAGACAGACCTGGTGATCGACCAGGCCAAGACGACATGTCGACACTCTGTAGAGCTTGTTGGGTTACAACAGCGGTATGTGGGGAGCGTGGCCCTGTTGCAAAACATCTACTGGAATGCTATTGATGAATGGCAGCATGACAGGTCGGATCACCAGACTGACGTACAATTTTGCAGTCAGGGTGCGTGCGATATCCACGAGAGTGCTTCTGCTGTCATACGAAATCGCACACCAGCCTATAGCGCCACGTTTAGGTCCAGTGTGTGTAGCTCGCAGACAGACTGGATGCAAGCCCTCGACTGACCTCCTCCTAACCAACACACGACCATCACTGGCACCGACAGAGAACCAGCAATCACCTGAAAACACAACAGACCTCCCTGCCCTCCGTGAGCTCTCACTTGGCACCACTGAAGTCGCATAAGGCGATGGTTTGGGGTCGGTGGAATGCATGCTACCTGGCATCTGGCTTGGTGTGATCCTTGAAGTAACTGGTCTGTAACAGTTCGTTGGGTCACTGTGGTGCCGACTGTTGCTCTTGCTACTGAGATGCACTACGATGCTCCAGTAGTGCCACTTGACCGCCCGATGCCCAGTCTTCTTGCGACCATATATTCTCGTGACGACCGGTACCAGCAGTCATGTACAGTGGCTACACTCATGCTCATAAATTAAGGATAATACTGATACATGGTGAAACAACGCTCTGGTGGACGGTTTGCGGGTTTAAATCACCTCGGGGTATGACCATGCGGTGCATTGGACCTGCGGTCGTTGCCCGGTGGCGCTGGCAGCAGTCCACATACGCAGAGGTGTGTTGGTGCTTGTCAGAGTACGGTGCAGCGAGTAAGTGTGCAGACGTTTTCAGACGTGCTAATGGTGACTGTGTGTTGAAATTGGCTCAAAGAACACATATTGATGACGTTATGAGGGATAGAATACTAGGGCGACTGGAGGCTGGTCAAACACAGCAGGTCGTAACACGGGCCCTCTGTGTGCCACAAAGTGTGATCTCAAGATTATGGCAACGATTCCAGCAGACAGGCAACGGTCCAGGCGCTACAGTACGGGACGTTCATAGTGTATGACACCACAAGAAGACCGATATCTCACCATCAGTGCCCGCAGACGGCCATGGAGTACTGCAGGTAGCCTTGCTCGGGACCTTTCCGCTGCCACTGGAACAGTTGTCTGCAGAAACACAGTCGCCCAGAGACTTGCAAGGTGCATTCCATTGACCCCTGGTCACAGGAGAGCCCGTGGTGTCAAGAACACAGTACATGGTCGTTGGAACAGTGGTCCGAGGTTATGTTCACGGGTGAGTCCAGGTATAGTCTGAACAGTGATTTTCGCCGGGTTTTCATCTCGCGTGCACCAGGAACCAGATACCAGCCCCTTAATGTCCTTGAAAGGGATCTGTATGGAGGTCGTGGTTTGATGGTGTGGGGTGCGATTATGATTGGTGCACATATACCCCTGCACGTCTTTGACAGAGGAACTGTAACAGGTCAGGTGTATCGGGACGTCATTTTGCACCAGTATGTCCGCCTTTTCAGGGGTGCAGTGGGTCCCACCTTCCTCCTGATGGATGATAACGCATGGCCCCCCCGAGCTGCCATCGTGGAGGAGTACCTTGAAACAGATATCAGGCGAATGGAGTGGCCTGCCTGTTCTCCAGACCTAAACCCCATCAAGCACGTCTGGGGTGCTCTCGGTCGACGTATCGCTGCGCGTCTTCAAACCCCTACGACACTTCAGCAGCTCCGATAGGCACTGGTGGAAGAACGGGAGGTTATACCCCAGCAGCTGCTCGACCACCTCATCGAGAGTATGCCAACCCGTTGTGCGGCCTGTGTACGTGTGCATGGTGATCATATCACATATTGATGTCGGAGTACATGAGCAGGAAACAGTGGCGTTTTGTAGCACATGTGTTTCGAAACGGTTTTCTCAACTTATCACCAATACCGTGGACTTACAGATCTGTGTCGTGTGCGTTCCCTATGTGCCTATGCTATTAAATCCAGTTTTTTGTAGTGCCACGTTGAGTGGCACCACATTCTACAATTATCCTTAATTTATGAGCATGAGTGTACATTCCTGCAAAGTCTTTCTCCAGTATCACAGAAGTAACATTCAGTTTCTTGTAGCTCTATTATAGGACCACGTTCGAATTCAGTGAGGTGTTGGTAATTGCGTTGTTGTCGCCTTAAAAGTATTCTTGACTAAGAGCGACTCACCACATCCAAAGGTTACGGCGTGTATTTAAAGCAAACCTGATTTGCACCCTCATAGTGGTGCTACTAGGGTTACTCTTACGTGACTAGCGTGAAATTTTAATGTAGTAGAGACATTCCTACCAAGTTTCGTTTATGTCCGACAGCTCCTTGATGCTGCGTTTTTTCCGTCAGTGTAATGAGGCGCGACAATATGTCGTCAACATTTGCGCAGCACACTGTTCTTTAATACGGCATAGGTAAAGTTTACACTCTATAAACGGTCATTTGTGAGGAAGACTCGAGAGGAGAATTTGAAATTTGTAAGACTATATGGATATTACCTAACTCTATTTATCCCCGTTTACTGTCGATGCATTCGTTTCTAAATGTACCGTGCAAAGGCGTACGTTAATGTTAACAGCAGGTAGGGAGGTGTCTTAGTTGCCGAGGGCAAAGTGTAATGTGTATCTGCGCTCAGGAATTTGGCGCCGCCGATCGAAGATCCACCGCTTTAATCTGCGCTTTAACGCGCCGGCGGCCAGGCCAGGGACTATAGGTGCCGCTTCCCCTGCTACGTCATTATCGACGCGCCGCTGTGCTTAAGGCGGAGCGGCAGCTCTCGCCAATCAGCTGACAGCATCAGCGCGCCATGTTTCCGACAACCGACCCAGCCCACTGGCACGCTTTATGCAATCCACTGCACGGACAGAGGATTATCATCAGAAAAAAAATCATTGTGAGAAAAAAAATTATTCAGGGAGTATCCATTCGAGTGTCATTCAATAAATAAAGCATTTTTCCTCTACAATGGTTAAAAGGCTATACAACCTGATCTGATTAGGATCAACATATAATCTGGTCCGATTAGAGTCACCAAGCCATACATTACATTGGACCAGGGTTTCACACATACAGTGCCTTTTTAACATGATAGTTACCTAAGACAAAACAATTTTAATACGACAAATAGAATTAAAATGATTTCGACTGTAAAGAAAAAATGCATTATTTCTTGAACAGCGCTAGTATTGGTACACCATGCTGGATGCCGGCCGGGGTGGCCGAGCGGTTCTAGGCGCTACAGTCTGGAATCGCGCGACCGCTACGGTCGCAGGTTCGAATCCTGCCTTGGGCATGGATGTGTGTGATGTCCTTAGATTAGTTGGGTTTAAGTAGTTCTAAGTTCTAGGGGACTGATGACCTCAGAAGTTAAGTCCCATAGTGCTCAGAGCCATTTGAACCATTTGAACCATGCTGGAACAATAAGATTAGAAGACCAAGAACGTAATGCTCGGATTAAAAATGTTGGAAGACAGGAATGTAGACTTTCACCTCTGCTGTTCAGTCTATTCATCAGCGAAGCAGTGACAGAAGTAAGAGAAGCGTTCAAGAGTGGGATTAAAAATCAGGGTGGATGGATATCAATGATAAGATTCGTTGATGACATTTCTATCCCCAGTGAATTGCCAGATCTGTTGAGCGGAATGAACTGGATAATGAGTACAGAATATGGATTGAGAGTAAACCGAAGAAACATGAAAGTAATGAAAAATATCGAAAATCAGAATAGCAAATAACCTAATATCAAATTTGGTGATCACGATGTAACGAAGATGAGAAAATCTACTACCTTGAAAGCAAAATAACCCATGATGGACGAAGCAAAGACAACGTAAAATGCAGAGTGGCACAGGCTGCAATGGCGTTCGTGGGCAAGAGAAGTCCTCTTGTATCAAATATAAGCCTCAATACGAGGGCCGGCCGGAGTGGCCGTGCGGTTCTAGGCGCTACAGTCTGGAACCGCGCGACTGCTACGGTCGCAGGTTCGAATCCCGTCTCGGGCATGGATGTGTATGATGTACTTAGGTTAGTTAGGTTTAAGTAGTTCTAAGTTCTAGAGGACTGATGACCGCAGCAGTTAAGTCTCATAGTGCTCAGAGCCATTTGAACCGTAATACGAGGATGAAGTTTCAGAGGAAGTACGTTTGCAGCACAGCATAGTATGGTAGTGAAACATGGATAGTGAAAACATCGGAATAGAAAATATCAAAGCTTTTGAGACATAGTGCTACACAACAACGTTGAAAATTAGATGGACTGACAAGATAAGGAACGAGGAGACTCTCCTAAGAATCGACGAAGAAAGAAACATATGGAAAACACTGACAAGAAGGGGAGACACGGTGATAGGACATGACACTAGAGAGAACTATAGACGATAAATATTGTAGTGGAAGGTACAGATTGGAATACGTCTAGAAAATAACTGAGGCGTTGGTTTCTAATGTTATCCTGGCGGAGGTTCGAGTCCTCCTTCGGGCATGGGTGTGTGTGTTTGTCCTTAGGATAATTTAGGTTAAGTAGTGTGTAAGCTTAGGGACGGATGACCTTAGCAGTTAAGTCCCATAAGATTTCACACATATTAACATAACATTCTAATGTTACTCTGAGATGAAGAGGTTGGCACAAGAGACGAATTCGTGACGGGCCGCTTTAAACCACTCAGATGACTGATGCATGAGATGTGATCAAGAAGTAAAGGGATTTTTTTTTTAATCTAGCGGGCTTTATACATCAGATTTTCAGTTTTTTTTTATTTTGTTTGTACACATGTTTCTGAAGTATGTTTGCATTTTCACCTGTTTTGAATATTTAGTTTATTATTGATAGTCGAAAAGGTTATACGTGTTTTTAAGTACTCTGCGAATTTTTACCTACGAAAAGATGAATTTTCATTAAATTTTGCTTGAAAATTGAAATAAAGTGCAGTATCGCACTCGAAATGTTGACTGTGGCTGTTGGCAAATCTACTGTAAGTGAGAAAAGAGATTACGAGTAATATAAACGTTTTAAAGAAGGTCACTGTTTCTATTTTGCTTCTTTTTTCAAGGTTCAGTATCCCTTCTTCCTGTTTTCATGCTTGACCTGTGTTCAGTTTTTGACGGTCTATCCATCGGGCCATCTTACCACTAATTCTGAGGGGGTTGCTAAGGGGACTTTCGCTTGTGGGTTGGACATCATTCATTGCTTCAACCACACTACAGCTAAGACGTGACGTCCCCGGACTTCCATCTGTTTGAGATACATAAGGATTCAGTGCGTGGAACATATTATGAAGGTGATGAGTACGTAATTCATGCAGTGAAAACATGGCAACCAGCACAGGACATGAGCTTTTACCAAAAGGGAATACATGCCATTACACAATGCTGGCATAATGACGCAGGCCATGACTGAGATTATGTAATAAACGTAACAGAAATGTTGACTGACACTGTCACCAAATTTTAACTTTCAAGACTAAACAAGTTCCGAGAGCAAAAAAATTATTGGTTATTATTTATTGAACGAACCTTGTAATCAATAGCGGAAACGGACAGGAATGGAAGCACACAATAACAGAAGCAAAAATGTTCCAGCAAAGGTAGGTTCGAAAACAAGTAATTTTTGAGATAACTCCGATTGTGTGGTTCTGAGCTGTCACTGGCTTCTGTATAAAGTCTTGTTCTCGCCAGTACAATTTTTTTTTTTTTTTGAAATGTAGAAAGAACAGACACTGCTAACGATCTACAGTCGTAGTAAATTATAAAATGTATTCGCAAATTTCGAATGCGATATCACATCAGCTGTATGGTTTCCTATAAAGACATGAAAATTTGTGCCTGCCCAGGAACAGAATCCAGATTTCCTGCTTTTCGCGAGCGGTCGCCTTATCCACTTTGGCTATCCGTGCTCGCCTGCCGGACCGAACCAAACTCCCATAAGTCACAGTGCCTACGTCCCACAGTGCTCGCAGCGTTCGTATGATTCTGGTAGTCCGCAGCTCGTGGTCGTGCGGTAGCGTTCCCGCGCCCGGGTTCCCGGGTTCGATTCCCGGCGGGGTCAGGGATTTTCTCTGCCTCGTGATGACTGGGTGTTGTGTGCTGTCCTTAAGTTAGTTAGGTTTAAGTAGTTCTAAGTTCTAGGGGACTGATGACCATAGATGTTAAGTCCCATAGTGCTCAGAGCCATTTGAACCGTTTTGATTCTGGTATCGTTTGATACGACTGCAGATCTTCACCAGTGACTGTTCCTTCAGAGATGCATGCACGTCTGAAGGACATTTGCATAGAACTCTACAGACACTGCACTACCTATTTCACGCCAAAGCGAGGCAAACTGACGAGAAAAACATTGTCTGTCCGTGCGGGAATCATACTAATGGTGTGCGAGCACTACGGGACATAGACACTATGACACACGTTTGGATCGGAATGGCAGGCGTTTACATATAGCTGAAGAGCTGAAGTGGTTAAGGCGACAGCTCATGCTACGCAGGACATTCTGGTGCGAGTTGTAGTCCAGCACAAATTTCGTGTGTCTCCAGTAAACCATACAGCTGATGTAATACCGTATTCGCAAGTTTACAATACATCTCATAATTAGCTGTTGCCATAGATGGCCTAGCGGCCGGCTCGATTTGAATAAGTCTAGTATGGTTTGTAGCTTGGGATTCAAGATCACCTGACCACAGTCCTCTGCATTTTTCTGGCTGAGGTCATCTCAAAAGTGAAGCGCACAGCACCGAAACAGCGAATTGCCGTTGAACTTTAGTGGACGTGCCGTGATTCTAAAAGAAGTGAATGAACTACCTGCCACTGATTCCCTATTAGCTGGGTTATTAACATCACCTACCAGTCTTCTATCCCCTCGACTGTCGTGGCATCGGACATCATCATGTCTAGCAGAAGTCTCGGCAGCTAAATAAAAACTTATTGATTTAGGGCAACAGAGGGTTGTTACAGTCTAGCAAACAGACACATCTGTTATATAAATTAGAAATAGTCACCGAAACAGAATACTTGAGACGATAGGTAGCCTGATACGTGTTATAAAGGATTGAATCACTAACAATTAATGAAATAGCCCGGCTCAAAAACTTTTCTTTTGATGTCAGAACGAAACAATAAAATATCATATGTTTGACATTGCTTCAACTGTTGTGGGCGATCTGAATTCTTACATTATTCTTAAGAAATCAGGTTCGCCAAGATAGCTTGTAAATCTTTTAATAGATTACCGGCTTCGACATATCTGTGCTGTCATCATGGAATAAAATATCACTGAACACAGGACTGAAACATGAACAACTGATTCAGCCCCCTTGAAGAGCGTGCTAGCAGAAAATCGCGACGGAACTTGAGAATTTGAAATTGAAAGGGAAATAAAAAGTAGCTCTCAGATCTGCGTTTGAGCAAAAGCTCGGTCTGGGGCAGCGCGGCTAGCTTACCGCGTCAGCATGGACAAAATTGCCATGTCCGTCGATTTAGAAGCAAACGATTGCATCGTCTGTATAATCGCGACCGAAATTACCGCGAGAGTATTGTTCAGAAACTGCGGCACTAATCTTAAGTGCTCGGTCCTTGGCTCCTGTCAAGTACTGGGAGGAAACTAACAGATACCGAAAAATGATGGCAGCAGGCGCTCAATTGCTATCATAAGTGAAAACCAGCAGGGCCGTGCCCTTTCGAAGGAACCATCCCAGCATTTGCCTGGAGCGATTTAGGGAAATCACGGAAAACCTAAATCAGGATGGCCAGGCACGAGACTGAACCGCCGTTCTCCCGAATGCGAGTCCAGTGTGCTGTAGATTCGATCAAAGAAGTCACTTGTCTTCTGTTCACTGCAATGTGACATGTTACCACATGGAGCGCTAGCATCGCTGCAGAGTTCTGTCGTCTGTAGTGTTTTTATAAACACTTCCGGTAAATACAATTGGTGTGTGCCGACAACTGCAAAATTAATAGAGACGTATTAAGCTGATGAGGCGCTTTACAACGTGAGGCACCCTGAATACAAAAATAGATTAACCCAATCCTCTCCTGTAGCAAGGAATCGCAGTGTTACAATGAGCCTGTATTCTGCAGATGTAGCAGTTCTTAAGTGAGTATTGTGCCTTGTGATATGAAGATACACTTCACTGAGCACATACAGAAATGTATGCTCATCCATTCTTAAGTAATTGATGTACGACTTGACGTCCTCCACTATAAGCTCACGTAACAAGTTTTGTTGAATGCTTTTATCGTGTCGTCGTAAAACCCACGGCTTCGCCCAGGTATGTTTCCTTTTTTTCCCCCGCTTCTCTTCCACATGTGCACACAGTGCAACTGTGGTACATGCAACTGCTGCGGTTAATAACAAGTAGTTGTTGTCAGCCATCTTGAACTTTGACGAAAAAAAAGATGACAGTGTAATACCCCTTCTAGCGCTACGTCAAAGATCTTTGTCAAATATATTTGACGGAATATTTGATCACATCTTTGATCAAATCCATGACAAAGAAATTTGATAGTGTAATACCGTCTTAAAGGTTGGCTGTGGGAACCTTCTTCCACCGGCGGACACCTGGTATGGAGGGACATACAAATAGACAAAAGTACGAAGAGTGATTTGTAAACCAGCATTCGCCGGCGACGACGAAAACAACGTTTATGCATCATTGTAAGAAGCAGTGCCTCAGTGGCTATTCACTTAAACCGAGTGAATGCGCTAGACAGAACAGTGTGCTATTTATAGCATCAGTCCTGGCGCGCGCAGCGGATGTGGACTCTTATCAGCTTACGCAATCGCACCGGAAGTGAGTTTTCCAACAATACGCTCCTAGTAATACTAGGTCCTGTGTTGCTCAGAAAACAGGATTAGTTGAGGATTATTTTAAGTACTGACAGCTAAAGCTATACAGGAAGTCCTTATCTACGCGATTGCGCAACCGGAAGTGAATTTTCGAGCAACAAACAGACAAGTAAAATAATAGACGGAGAAAAATTCTAAGTCCTTCCCCGTCCTTTCCTAATCTGATGAGACCAATGACCTCTCTGTCTGGTCCCCTCCCCCAAAACAACCCAACCCAAATCTACAGCGACGTCCTAGATTTGATCAAATATTGGACGACATTTGACAAAGTTCCCTATGACAGCATCAAATATCTTTGACAAAGATTTTTGACAGAGATATTTGACAAAGAAATTTGATAGCGTAATACCGGCCTAAGGCCGATTTCACAAGGAGCCACTAATGTCAGTGGCGTACTACCGCCACCGGTGGTGCAAAAGCAGAACATTGCTTCCAATAGCGGCCTTCACACGACACCACTCAGTGGCGCTGCTAACTGGCCAAGCTGCGGGTAACGCCGCGTTTAAGACTCGGCTAGAGCGATATTTTGGGATTGCTGCTCACTGTTACTGATACTAAAAGGAAGTGTACTGGGCCGGACGTGTTAAGTGCAGCGAAGCCCATGGACAAAAGCTCTGCATGCACTCTACAGTGCAAGCTGTACTATGTCTGACGAAGGTTGTTCTGGTTCCGATTAGCGCGACATTCCGTGTGGTACGGCAACATGTCTGCAAGACATCATTTGAGTGATTACGATGATAGACGGATAGCTGGATGGCTCAAAGCCGGTCGCAGTGTCATTACTGTGTATCAGTAATGATTGTCTTCGTCGTTTAGGTCATACTGTTCACAAGCAATGGAAGTCAATACAGAAGGCTTTATCTGTGAAACTGAAAAATATCCATCTGTATGCAGCATTGAGTGTGAGGAATATTCAGATAAACTGCATGAAACTGAAGTTTTCACCGGACGTTGGAGGCCAACGTTCTTCAGAGAAGATGGCGATTGTTGAGCACCACTCATATTTCTCCCCGTTTTTGTTGGGTCTGTTGACATGACGTGTAACACAAAAGTAATCAAAGTAAGCTGTACGATGTCTGACGAAGGTTGTTCTGGTTCCGATTAGCGCGACATTCCGTGTGGTACGGCAACATGTCTGCAAGACATCATTTGAGTGATTACGATGATAGACGGATAGCTGGATGGCTCAAAGCCGGTCGCAGTGTCATTACTGTGTATCAGTAATGATTGTCTTCGTCGTTTAGGTCATACTGTTCACAAGCAATGGAAGTCAATACAGAAGGCTTCATCTGTGAAACTGAAAAATATCCATCTGTATGCAGCATTGAGTGTGAGAAATATTCAGATAAACTGCATGAAACTGAAGTTTTCACCGGACGTTGGAGGCCAACGTTCTTCAGAGAAGATGGCGATTGTTGAGCACCACTCATATTTCTCCCCGTTTTTGTTGGGTCTGTTGACATGACGTGTAACACAAAAGTAATCAAAGTGTCTTCATACCTGTACCTGTCTCGATTACTAACAAAATTGTGCAGTACACAGCAAGTCTTTATATCTTCAGCAAATTTTGGAGACACATTCGAAGGCCAGTCAAAAATTCTACACTCTTTGGCAACAATGTCAAAAATAGATTCAACATATCTTCTAGCACTTCAGAGACTGTATGTGAAAACTCTTTGAAAAGAAATTGTCTGCGTACTAACGTAATAAGATGACATGAAACCTTTTACACCAACGATTACAAGAGGAAATCAATTATAGCCTTCAGACAAGTGCCTGCCTTGAGGACAATTGTATTGTACTGTATTCTATTGTATGTTAACCGGTGGCCTAGAAACGATGGAGAGGCTCCGTCCACGCCGCAGCCGCACAGTGTTCCACGACCCCACGACGAATACCGCAGCCGACTTCACCCCTCCGCCGCCCCACACCGAACCCCCGGTGGACCCCCCCCCCCCCCCCAGGGGAAGTCTTACACAAGACGAGTGTAGCCCCTATGTTTATGTGGTAGAGTAATGGTGGTGTACGCATACATGGAGAACTTGTTTGCACAGCAATCGCCGACATAGTGTAGCTCAGGCAAAATGAGGGGAACCAGCCCGCATTCGCCGAGGCAGATGGAAAACCACCTAAAAACCATTCACAGACTGGCCGGATCACCGGACCTCGACACAAGTCCGCCGGGCGGATTCGTGCCGGGGACCAGGCGCTCCTTCCCAATCCGGAAAGCTGTGCGTTAGACCGAATGGCTAACCAGGCAGGCTTGAGGACATTTAGTTTTACTGTCAATTAGCTTCCTAGAAGCGATAAGTTCTTGAACACAGATCAGTCTGGTGAACTTCCATTTGCTCCAACGTCTATTAACGTGAATGCGTGAAATGTATTCTGAGTTGCAGATTTCCCGCTTATCGCGAACGGTCGCCTTGCCATTTGGCTATCCGAACACGACTCAGGGCTAGATCCAGACTTCCATATATCATCAACCATGTGTCCACACCTGTACTCGTACACCCATTATGTATGTATATTGCTGTACAGGGGAGAATTTCACTTCAAAGTCGCTTGCCCGGTGTCGGCGGATAAATATACAATTACGGTGCCTGTATTATTCCGAATTACGATGCAACGTTCCTTCGGACATGCATGCATGTTCAGTGCAACATTGCGTCGTAATTTGGAATAACGGAGGCACTGCAATGCCGTATCAGTGAAAATGAATCTGTGATGGGAATCACACGTAGCCAGCAACATGATGGAGAAAATGTTTTTGTTGCTATAATAAAGCGACCCACAGACGTACACCTGTATGTTACTAATTTTTAGCCGCCTGCGTAAATTGGCTTCCTTTTTGTTGAAACTTTAAGTACTCTTTTTTCTAGAAATAGTAGCACTCAGGGTTTATTTTTAGATTACGTCTTTTTTTGTTTTCTTATTCAGTAAGACAACTAAAGGATAAGCATCCTGCTGATCAGATTCGATGACGAAACCGAAACAAAGCGGCGCATAGTGATGACAATAGGAGCCGCCTCTGTTTCCAGGAGCACCGTGTGCAGGTTCAGTGCGCTGCAGAGATGCACTTCTCATTGGCTGCGTGTGAAGGCGGCTTACCAAGGGTGGCGGTTACAATCTGTTCCACCCAGCAACGGCCGGCCTGCCAGTTCTACAGTCGGGGAGAATCCAGTGCCGATAATTCTGCGTAAGCGCGCAAGCCTTATACCTTGAACGATAAAGTAGCAGTGATTTCAGATTTAAAGTAACGGCTCAGAACCCCTCTACAGTTTCACCATGTTGTTCATAAATAACAATATATAATCTGTGGTCCTGAAATTTTCTCCGCCCCTGCCAGTCGATAATTCCCTATTCAGGGTGGCCATTGGCGGTCTCAGATTGCCGGGGAAACTGATTTAATAGAATTTATTCATTAATTAATTGTATTGACTTTTGAATTATTACGTCGATAAAACTATGACTGATGTCACTTGATTCGTAATTTCACAAGCAATCCGAATCTGCGATCGGAAATATAAATTTAATTTTAGTAGCGACTCTCTCGTTGGCACAAGACGGACAGGGTTCCATTCGTTGCTTTGCCACGCCTTATCTGTGTTAGAGAAATGTCTCTGAGTTACACATTCTTTTCAAGATTTGAGAGATGATTCGGCGGCACTGGAAAGAATTCGTGACTCATCCCAAAGATGACTGAATCGTTCCATCCAAACACGAGGGCGACGAGTGGAAAACCTCCACTAACAAAAACGAGATTACAGTGAATTGTAACTTGTGCTGTGGTATAGTAGTGTTGTATTCTTGTTAAGTTAGGTCGCAGATGAAATTTGAGTCCAGTTAAATGGGGACCTGATCGAAAAATTAACTTTTTAAGTATGGTACTCTTTTATGAAAATACTCCAGGAATATCCCTGAACAACCTCCGAAATTTTATCATTGGAGTTCGGTTTCACCCTGTATTCAGAAACTGATTGTATTTCAGTCGTTTTTTGGTGTATGTGAATCGATTTCTCTGTGATTTGAGATGCATCACTTTTGCGATGAGCGTTCTATTTCTTGCGCCTTGACTAACGTACTAGACGAGAATCTGCTTTCTGGACTGCTCTCTACTGCAATTGTCTCATTGGTGAAAGTTAACTGGAACTTCATTATTCCTGACTAATTCATCTGAAAGACAGTGTCCATTACAAAATCATTGATCACTGAAATGGGGTAACAAGCAGAGTTTCAATACAATTGTAATAATAAAAGTGTCCCTTTCTGCTTGCTCACGGACAGACTGTCAAGGGCTAGGAGAGATAAAAAGAAACTATACAGACCAAATATCATTTCTCATTCAGACCGCTATATGAGGCATATAAGACAAATAAAATTTAAAGACATCGCACAGTAATGTCAATACCTATCTTCTGAATTCTGAGACCATTGCATTTTTTACTCTACAACCACAAAAAGCTGCGATGCAGAACACTGAACATAACATACAAACACACACATATACAGATATACAGACAACAATATTTACATTACTGTTAACAAATACTTTTAAGTCTTGTACATTTATTTGAGCTCTTTAATTGTGGCGAAGGTCAAGCCAAGTTTGGACGATGCTATGATTCGTTATTCCAGTGCTCTTAATGGCATAGAGAAATCTTGCCAACGTGGCAGCAATCTCTGTTACAGGAAGCTACTGTTTAAAAATTATTTTCTGTTGGCAAGTGCACGTATTTCGCAACAGTTGTGTCACTCACTTGAAATGTTTGGTCCCTAATTTCTTGTATGTATATAGCAGCTGCACGTCGATAATAGCATACAGATATGTGTCAGAAACATCCGTGTTATTTTCGCCACGCGTCATAAATAATCTTCATTATAAGCTCATTTACTTGTGAGTTGTCCATGACGTTTATTAATTACAGCAATAAAGTTTCACCTCTGCCACAACGTTCTTTGTTAAACACGACCGATTTCTGAAGATCCATCTTGAGGAATTTTTCAGTGGACAGTTACAATCTCATGTCATGTGGTTCTAACTGTCCTCGCTAAACCGGCAATATGCCTGAAGACGAAGCTTTAATCCTCCCGTACTAGTAGCCTCTAACAAATGACGTTGTGGTAAAGGTGACATTCTATTTCATATACTTCTGCGATCTAGGATGTCGCATTCGTAAGCAGGATAATACACAGATAGGAAGGAAAAAACATGTCAACAGAGTTTTATCAGTCTGGTTTTGGAAAGGTCTATACGTGAGGTAGCTACAGTATTTTAGCTTCAGGCCGAATAAAGGAAGACTGTGACACACACTGTCTTTATAAAAACACCAGTGACAGAAATTATTGGACTGAAGCATGTAAACAGTCAACTGTGACCTTAATTTACACTGGCGAGGGAGTGGATATTAATAACGGCTGGCATGTATTACTCAGCACTATACACTATGTGATCAAAAGTATCCGAAGACCCACAGAAACATAAATTTTTTTCATATTAGGTGCATTGTACTGCCTCCTACTGCCAGTTACTCCATGTTAGCGACCTCAGTAGTCATTAGGCATCGTAAGAGAGTAGAATGGGGCGCTAAGCGGAACTCACGGACTGCGAACGTGGTCAGGTGATTGGGTGTCACATGTGTCATACGTCTGTAAGCTAGATTTCCACACTCTTAAACATTCCTAGTGAAGTGGAAACGTGAAGGGACACGATACAGCACAAAAGCGTACAGGCCCACATCGTCTGTTGACTGACAGAGACTGCCGACAGTTGAAGAGGGTAGTAATGTGTAATGGGCAGACGTCTATCCAGACCATCACACACGAATTGCAATCTGCATCTGGATCAATGCAAGTACTATGACAGTTAGGCGGGAGGTGAGAAAATTTGGATGTCATGGTTGAGCGGCTGCTTATTAGCCACACATCACGCCAGTAAATGCCAAACGACGCCTCGTTTGGTGTAAGGAGCGATTGAACAGTGGAAAAACGTTGTGTGGAATGACGAATCACGGTACACTATGTGGCGATCCGATGACAGAGTGTAGGTGTGGCGAATGCCCGGTGAACGTCATCTGCCGCCGTGTGTAGCGCCAACAGTGAAATTCGGAGGTGGTGGTGTTATGGTGTGGTCATGTTCTTCACGGAGGGGCCTCCACCCCTTGTTGTTTTGCGTGGCACTATCATAGCACAGGTCTACTCTGATGTTTGAAGCGCCTTCTTGCATTCCACTGTTGAAGAGCAATTCGGGGTTGGCGATTGGATCTTTCACACGACCGAGCACCTGTTCATAATGCACGGCCTGTGGCGGAATAATTACATGACAATAAAATCCCTGTAATAGACTGGCCTGCACAGAGTCCTGACCTCTGTAGGCAGAGCACTTTTGGGATGTTTTGGAACACCGACTTCGTGCCAGGCCTCACCGAGCGACATCGATACCTCTCCCCAGTGCAGCACTCTGTGAAGAATGGGCTGCCATTCCCCAAGAAACGTTCCAGCATCTGATTGAACGTATGCCTGCGAGGGTGGAAGCTGTCACCAATGCTAAGAGTGGGCCAACACCATACTGAATTCCAGCATTACCGATGGAGGGCGGCACGAACTTGTAAGTCATTTTCAGCCAGGTGTCCGGTTACTATTGATCAATTACTGTAGCTCTGAACCTAGATTTCTGGCAGTGTAAGGAAAGAGTTGAGAATTGCGTGCGGAACCGTAACTGAGAGAGGTTCACAAACCTTAAATCCCTCAATGATGTATCCCTGGTACCCATTCCAAGTGGAAAAACTGAAAAGTAGAGGATCTTTGCCACTGAAAACAGAGACGTTTAAGATAATGAAAGAAAGAAACACTTAAGAACAAGAACACTACTATTTTATTTACAACGGAAACGGAATATTTAACCTGCTTCAAGAGAGACGAGCGAATCCACATAGCAAGGAAAAGGAAAGAAGAAACATTTTCTGAATTGACATTTTTTGAAGACATATTATGTATAATCCACGTACAGTAAGAAGTATATCCAAAAAACTAGAAGCATATGTAGTGTGATTAAGTAAGGCAATATTACAAAAAGATGACGACTTAGAAACTATGGATGAAAGAAATTAAATACGGAATATGCTCATTAAGTGGTATTGCCGGCAAGGCATTAACAAAACATCATAACATTTGTAAAGGGTCTGTGGAAGAAGGAAATCATTTAAATATGGAGATTAATAAAAGTAAGAAATTAAAGAGAATGTATAAAAATGAAAAAGTTGTATCTTATTGAAAAAAGACTATAGTAAATGTCCAGTGCTTCAAATACTTCAGAACTTGTGTTCTATTTGTAGAAAATGCCCGTGACACTAAGGAAATTAGATAATAAATCGCTGTGGCAGATTCTGCATTCACGAAGAAGGGACAGTAACTGACCAATAGACAGAGCCTGGATATATAGAATTACTCTTGCATTTGGACCATTGATTTTTGTGGTTCGTAATTTGCATCCCGAGAAAACAGGATAAGGTATACCTGTAAATTTTGTTTTATTATGCTGGTGACAAATGAAGAAAGTTAAGTGGGCAAATAAGTTTCCCAATGAAGGAGAGTTGTTGAAGACATATCGATCATGATTGAGATTCGGAAGGCAGAAGCAACCTGGACTTGATCGCCTTCAGAAAGAAATGTTGGCTGCACTGTGTCAGTGAAGCGAGTTTGAAAGTGCCCCAGGTCGTGGAAAAAGACAGTCCTCTCACTAGGAGATTGAAGAGAAACGATCCAGTATAATAGAATGCAGAAGACAGGGAGAAATGAAGAAAAAATCACGCATAATGTTCCTAGTTCTGCCATTAAGCAAGACTCATAATATTAACAATAATAACAAGGTGGGAAATGCTTGAAAAAGGCTATCTAGATGGGATAATGCAACGCGTAATTTCCGAGACTGATGTCCATTAGATAAATAGAAGATGAAAATTGCAGGAGGAAGTAAAGTTAGGAATGTGTGACATAATCCATGATGAGTGTCAGTGCATTCAATCGGTTATAAAGAAAAAGATATGGAACGTCGTATCTGACCAGTAGAAATATTGAAGATTAAAAAAAAAAAAAAAAGAAACTGAATTAAGCCCTGACAAAACTGATTTTTCATTCAGATGCCCCGAGGTCACAAAAACGAAACTAATTGCGGCTTCACAGACCATTAATGATCAAACTTGATTCAGATATTTGTATGTGGATAACAAACACATTTCTTTATTTAAGGTAAGCAGCTCTTTGATAGTTTGGTCTCGATCGTATGTTGGGATGAAGTTTCTTTTTAAACGAAATATGAACACAGATGTTTGCACCAAACAACCGGTATGCTTAAATCGAGCACTGTCGAATTCTGTTCAAGAGCCAGCAAGTTATCCACATCTTTTTCTGCTTCTATTCGAGTTCAGTGATGACACAGCTGCATGAAAATAAGCACACTAATTAAACATAGCAGAATATTCACAGAATCGGGATTTTAATACCGGTCCAATGTGACCATCAAACATGCCGGAGAATATATACAAACAGGACAACTATTTTTAGCCGTCATTACGACTCAAGTTTCTTGGCATTACCTTCTTTTATTTATTACGTCATTGACGCTATGCATAGATTTTATAATACAGGTGTGTTAAGCTAAGCACATTATACTTGTATGATAACAGTGATCCACTAACTGTTTCCTTCTCGTGAATTTCCACTGTACAATACGTAATGTCGCTAGTTTCCTTCCAATACGAAGTCACCGCTGTCCTTGAATGAGAGAGTGCTCCGCATGGCTCAATGATATCGACGTCCATTGTCCATAAAAATTTGGGATGGTAAGCAAATTAAGGTATTGAGCAAAGAATTAGATTTGTTGGATATTGCGCACATTTGACACTGTTGTAACTCTTTAGCTGTTGTGAGATCTGCATTTCTCCCGGCACATATAATGTTCAGGTAAGTTAGCATATGCAGCCGGGTGACCTCGTCGACAACCGCCGACATTTCGACAGGAGCACACCTGGCAGTTTAGTTTTGCCGTGAAAATGATAGGGTTTTCTTTGGGGAAACATCGGCAGATGTCGACGTCGTCACCCGGCTGCAATTCCGTAAGTTAATTGATCTCTAGCTGTTGCCCCTACAGGTTATCGAAACTGGCATTACTTATCTAAGCAATCATCTTTCTGAGAGTATCCACAATTGACCTTTAATTTTTTGTTTTATTCTTAAGAAATCCAGGTTTTCTCGTATTTCACATTTCGTTAGGTGAACATCATTATTCATTTGATCTCCATTAAATGGAAAATAAAGCACTTCATTTTAAAAGTAATAGGATTTTAACTTCATGGTGGAACAAATTGTTTTCTCATTGAATAACAGTTTTTTGGGTGACCAAACTAGCGTCAAATTTTGATAAATTTATTGGAGAATGTATATAGCATTCCCGGCTGAAGCTAACAACACCATTTTCTTGTTTCTTTCCAGTCCCATTTGCCCTCAAAAAGTATCAGTCATAAACTCTTGTTAGTATACTGTCCACAGCTGTTAAGTATTTTGAAAAAAAAAAAAAAAGTTTGCGCCATACATTGAACACCAGCATATTTACTCTCTACCGCTTCCAGATATAACAACGATCTTCTCAGGAGAAAAAAGGTGTATAATTAGAGTTGTGCAGCTGATGGTGCAAATATGCACTTTCCAAAATACTAACAGCCGTAGACAGCCACCTAAGAAATGTTTTGTTAACATTGCCTGGTCAGACGTGTAAGGTGGTTTTCTCTCATCAATGTCTTAAACTAAAATACTGTTTTTATCCTGTGAAACCGGTAGAGAATATATGTACAATTGTGCAACTGAATGAGAGAATACGTTTTTTTGGAAATAAGTAATGAGGTTTCAAAATAACTGAAAGAGAAGATAAATGCGATCTAGGCTTGTCATTTACACCCGTCTCTCAGAAGGCTCATTGTACGACTAGCGGTTACCTGTGACTGTATCTACTTTATTAGTTTCGTGGCTAGTGTCATGTTCAACGTGCAGCGTTAGTACTCACCATACAAGAGGCCTCGTGTAGCTTTCCCAGCTTTGGGCGGATGAAAGGGCTGTAACAGAAAAACAACTCATCACATCATGGAAGTATCTGGACAGTTCTGCCCTTCATAGGTTTTATTAGACAACTATGTACATCTGCATGTCAAAATGACTGCATTTTCTGCAATTTGTAGTATTACGATGTTGTTGTGATGTAAAAATTCATGACTTAGCGGAACTTATACCAAATCATCATTAATAATCACTCAAGTATTAATTTGTGTACATAAAATTTATTCTAATGTAGCCTTGGAATGCCTTGATCAGTTTCAACAAAACTTGGTACATGTAGACTTACTTAGCAAAACACACTTATCAAGTCTGTATCCCACAGCCACCTCTCAATCTGATGGATCCTCATTGTACCGTTAAGAGGTTACAATGCGTAATGACACCAATTTCCTTCTCACAATTAATAAGTCACAGAGGTAGTTTTTTGTAAAGTGGAGTGAATTTGATATCACCATGATTTTCCAACAGCGCTCTTTTGTCATTCAAGAGTGGGTTAATCCAACAAGTTATTTGTTCTTTCAACTGGAGGAGAAGCCAAAGAAAGGTATTAAAAAGCAATTATACTGACTTTATCTCCATGACTTCACACACCGTTCCACGACACATGTATTGTCTGGTTCAAATGGCTCTGAGGTCATCAGTCCCCTATAACTTAGAACTACTTAAACCTAACTAACCTAAGAACATCACACACATCCATGCCCGAGGCGGGATTCGAACCTGCGACTGTAGCAGTCGCGCGGTTCCAGACTGTAGCGCCTAGAACCGCTCGGCCACCCAGCCGGTCGGCACATGTATTGCACACATCTCCTCCTCCCCCCTCTATTTAACTCTTCCCTCCTCTCCTACTCTCTGTCCACATCCTCTTCCACTCTCTTTCCAGTTAGCCCTTCTCCCCCCCCCCTCTCTCTCTGTTCATCTCCTTCTCCCCCCAACTATCTGTCCTACATCCTGTTCCTGTGCCCATCTCCCCCTCCCCTCTCACTCTTTCCATTTCCTCCTTGCCTTTCTATAGCTACCGATCTCTGTCCATCTCCACTTCCTCCCCCTCTCTCTGTCCATTTCCTTCTACCCCATCTCTCTTTAAATCTCCTCTGTCCCCCTCTCTCGTCTATCTCCCGACTGCTCTCTATCCATCTCCTCCTCCCCACCTCTGCCTATTCATCTCCTCCTACCCCTCTCTGTAAATATCTCCTCCTACCCACTCTCTTCCTATTCATCCCCTTCTATATCCATCTAAAACTTCCCCCAACATGCTCATGTAGCCCCTGCAAAACAGGTCGATAAAACAAGTTAATACTACTCTTACAGCATTTAGTCCTGCAGGGCAGTCTACACTTGCCCCTGATGTGTAAGTTGCCACGCAAATCAGGTTGGGAAAGCAGGCCGCTTCTAGACTAAAACAACATGCTTGTCATGCAGGGCAGCCTACAGCTTGAAGGCTGGAAACAGTTTATTGCCCCTGACATGTAGGCTGCCCTGTAAAACAGGTTGATTAAACAGGCCAATATTATGCCCACACAACTCACCTGTCATGCCAGGCAGACTCCTCAGCAGGGGCTGAAAACCGTTTCCTGGCTATATCTCTGCTCCTGTAAGAGCTAGCAGGTTATAGCCCTCACTGCAGTCATACTCATGAAGTGTGCTGTTCGTATGCCAAATTTGATTGAAATCGGTCCAGGGGTGATGCTGGACATAGGACATTCTTATATATAATTCATTTTTGTGTTAAAGTAGTACTTCAACAAACCTGTAAAGGATTCTATTTTGTACTTTGTATGCTGTTCTAGTTTTGAAAACATAAAAATTAACTGAGGTTGTCTTTCCACAATAGATGTATTTTATTCTTTTTCCCATATAATGTAAGTCTGGAATTACTGAGTAACCAGAAAACTCCAGGCAGTCAGTTAGTTAATTACTAAATTTTGGTGACAGATTGGTATGAACGGTAATTACATCTAAAATGTAATGCATTGCTATCCATTAAGATTGCAGCGCCAGAAAGATAGAAAATAACTACATTGGACTTATTACATGTCTACAGTATAAGAGGAAGAAAAGATGATTAGATTTGTAGGTAATTTGGGATATATAGGGTGCAAAATTTAGTACACAAAGTTTCCACTCTGTTACCAACAACGGGTCTAACCTGACTGTATGATGAGTCTAACTGAGCTTGGATAACAGATATACTCAATACTATCTCAATTCTAAGCCAGAATTCATCGATATCTGACTAGTGGTGGTGCGCCTTTCATTCAGCAACTCATAACAAGCTGTCAGATCTTAAGAAAGGGCTGACCAGAACAACAGTCTCACATTCACTGTTTGAGGTATGACTGGACATCAATTGCAACATAGGTCTCGCGTTATTTTGCTGAAGGATAACGTACCAGAGAATTCGAGGATAGGGCACAGCCACTGGCCTTAACACATCAGAAATATGACACCTGGTGCCCAAATTGTCGGCTATGCCAACCATAGGTTGTGTACCCATTGGCATCCCATACAATCACAGCACTGGAATCATATTACGATGACAAATACAATTTGGTAGCCTTTGTTCTCCTCATAGCCTCCACATATGGGTACAGTATCATGATGCTATGTGCCGAACAGAAATTCCACAAAAAGACTGCTACCCCTGCATCCAGGATTAGTGCTAGGCACACCACTATTGGCATGTCGCTTTCTGCATCAAGTGATGCCGAAATGACGTTCGCAGTATGGACAGTCTGTGATGCTCCAAACGTTGTCGCACTGTCCATGTAAGTACCTGCCTTCAGTAATATATATCTACGATAAACTCACTGGCACTCAACAACAAATTTATTCATCTTTGAGACGAATTAATATCGTGTTGCTACTATCAACAAATTTTCTCTCAGGGTGATAGGTCTTAGTTTTGGAAAGATAGTCATTAGCTTAGGCCAGTACAAGACATACACATTTAAGTTCACGCATTCACAATGTGTGTTTTTCGCATTACAATAAGCTACATGTAGGCTGATGTGTGATGAAGCCACTGTAACATGTTGGGAGCAGCTCGGCATATACTGTAGTTAAGACCTTATCTCCTTACCTTGAACAGCATTTCGTGTTTCTACATCGTCACTTCACAACCTGTCAACTACTGCAGCTGGTGGGGAGGCAGTGGCCACAGCTGAGCACAGGGGGCTCTTCAGAGCCCTTCTCCTGTACGTTTCCCGTACCTTTTGCAGCATACAGTACGATAGCCTTCTCTTCAGACATTTTAATCAAGGGGTCTCTGCGTTACAGGTCCGTCACTTCTGGACATACCTCCTAGGAAGAACATTCTAGGCGCTCATCCAGCAAGGGATCTCATCTGCTTTCGACATTAATGCCTGAAGGGTCGCTTCTAAGGTCAATCATTTACAGCAGGGGCATCCAAGAATTTTGCATACATACGCCTTGCTGCGCACTTCCCTCACTATTACGTCACACTGTGTGCGCAGGGAGAGGGCAAAACAGTAACCGCGCCGCATTTAGATAGCAATACGACGTCACAAGGAACACTGAATGTCTTGCATCTTGGTTTGTCTTACCTTGCAGCTTGGTTTCATATTTCCTAATAACGTAGATAGCAAACAAAAACTTTCAGTATTATTTAATTATTTTCCGCCCACTGAAGGCAGAATAAAATTTATGTCTGGTGCAAAGAGTCGCCATACCGGCAGGTGAAGATAATCTTGCTGATTTTTGTCACTCATGTTGCCGTGTAAATCGTGACTCAATTAGTTTCATAACCGAAAAAAGCATTTCACTCAAACATGTTGATGGAAACATTTTATCACGTTTGCAACCTCATTATGGAGATAAGGAAACCGTTCCTTAAGAAAACAATGTAGAAATCCTGGAAAGTTTAATAGCAAAAGAATTTTTCTATTAAATGGGAACTGCAGTGCAGATCCATCGGTTCCATCTTCACATGCACATAGGCGCTTTCAACTGAAATGACAAATGGTCTCGAAAGCAGGTCAGGAACAGATGTAAGACTGGCAGTGTCCTCAAAACGTTTAGAGAACTATTCCTATAATTATTTCAGTCTAGTGATAAGTTTCTCAAAATTCGCGAGCCTGTGAGCTCACGGAAATAGGCGAATTTTTTGTTAGAAATTACCTCATCCACAACGCGATTTTCCTTGCGTCCCCATCAAATCAGAAATAAGTCGTTTCTTGTCTGCCAACCTATTATGTGGATAATGTGTAGTCAAGTCAGCTGAAAGTGAGAGGGCTGCAGTCCATTCTGGACGATCTATTATTCGTTTCTCCGTTTGTTTTCTCTTCAGAAACTCAACAACAGTTAATCTTAAATCAAAAAGTCGTTCGAGGCACGCCCCTTGACTTAACCGACGTTCTTTGTTAATATGTAACGCCTCCATACTCCTAATTCAGTTCCATAAAAATTGTTGCAACCGACGAAGTAATAATGCGTGCGACATCAGAAAATTTGCTACTCGTACCACCACACCTGTAAATTTAGCACAAAGTGCTTCTTGATGTACAGAACAATGAATTCCGTGCAAAGCGTCTGTCAATTGCCGTAAGTTTTTCCTGTTTCATCGTCGACTAAATACACTCCTGGAAATGGAAAAAAGAACACATTGACACCGGTGTGTCAGACCCACCATACTTGCTCCGGACACTGCGAGAGGGCTGTACAAGCAATGATCACACGCACGGCACAGCGGACACACCAGGAACCGCGGTGTTGGCCGTCGAATGGCGCTAGCTGCGCAGCATTTGTGCACCGCCGCCGTCAGTGTCAGCCAGTTTGCCGTGGCATACGGAGCTCCATCGCAGTCTTTAACACTGGTAGCATGCCGCGACAGCGTGGACGTGAGCCGTATGTGCAGTTGACGGACTTTGAGCGAGGGCGTATAGTGGGCATGCGGGAGGCCGGGTGGACGTACCGCCGAATTGCTCAACACGTGGGGCGTGAGGTCTCCATAGTACATCGATGTTGTCGCCAGTGGTCGGCGGAAGGTGCACGTGCCCGTCGACCTGGGACCGGACCGCAGCGACTCACGGATGCACGCCAAGACCGTAGGATCCTACGCAGTGCCGTAGGGGACCGCACCGCCACTTCCCAGCAAATTAGGGACACTGTTGCTCCTGGGGTATCGGCGAGGACCATTCGCAACCGTCTCCATGAAGCTGGGCTACGGTCCCGCACACCGTTAGGCCGTCTTCCGCTCACGCCCCAACATCGTGCAGCCCGCCTCCAGTGGTGTCGCGACAGGCGTGAATGGAGGGACGAATGGAGACGTGTCGTCTTCAGCGATGAGAGTCGCTTCTGCCTTGGTGCCAATGATGGTCGTATGCGTGTTTGGCGCCGTGCAGGTGAGCGCCACAATCAGGACTGCATACGACCGAGGCACACAGGGCCAACACCCGGCATCATGGTGTGGGGAGCGATCTCCTACACTGGCCGTACACCACTGGTGATCGTCGAGGGGACACTGAATAGTGCACGGTACATCCAAACCGTCATCGAACCCATCGTTCTACCATTCCTAGACCGGCAAGGGAACTTGCTGTTCCAACAGGACAATGCACGTCCACATGTATCCCGTGCCACCCAACGTGCTCTAGAAGATGTAAGTCAACTACCCTGGCCAGCAAGATCTCCGGATCTGTCCCCCATTGAGCATGTTTGGGACTGGATGAAGCGTCGTCTCACGCGGTCTGCACGTCCAGCACGAACGCTGGTCCAACTGAGGCGCCAGGTGGAAATGGCATGGCAAGCCGTTCCACAGGACTACATCCAGCATCTCTACGATCGTCTCCATGGGAGAATAGCAGCCTGCATTGCTGCGAAAGGTGGATATACACTGTACTAGTGCCGACATTGTGCATGCTCTGTTGCCTGTGTCTATGTGCCTGTAGTTCTGTCAGTGTGATCATGTGATGTATCTGACCCCAGGAATGTGTCAATAAAGTTTCCCCTTCCTGGGACAATGAATTCACGGTGTTCTTATTTCAATTTCCAGGAGTGTATTTAAATTATTTCTGATGGTACTATAATGCTTTTTTCGTAGCAAATTTGGGGTGCTCTTCGGTTATGCGTCTGCATAACAGATATTTCGACTTCTCATCTCTCCTTTCTGTGATTTGCATTCATTTTCGAAGGTTGGGACGATGGATATCTAGATTGCCTTTTTTGTGCGAACAACCAGTGGGTCAATGAACTGCCTTTAGATCACAAATAAATAACTAATGATAAACAGCGCTGACGCCACCTTTCTGCGGTACTGAAGAAAGTCGTGCCGGCCATAAAACGCCGCACCAAAAGCCAGAAGAAATAGTGTACTATCTCACTGTTAAATGAAATATCGCCCTGGACCTAATACTGTCGACAAAGACGAAGGAAAGCAGAAGTGTGCCGAAACAGGCAGAGCCTCAGCCAACACGTGAGCAACAATATCGCACATGCGTGAAGTTTTGCACGTCATGTTCGACCCTGAATTACACTACTTTCACAGCTTACGTGCCAATAGTAGGATGCATTTATCCTAGACAGAAGTGACGCATAACAATCTGGGTGTTGAGTGACACCCTTCTGCTCCCCCCCCCCCCCCCAAAAAAAAATGGCTCTGAGCACTATGGGACTTAACGTCTGAGGTCATCAGTCCCCAAGAACTACTTAAACCTAAGTAACCTAAGGACATCACACACATCCATGCCCGAGGCAGAATTCGAACCTGCGACCGTTAGCGGTCGCGCGGTTCTAGACTGAAACGCCTGGAACCTCTCGGCCACACCGGCCGAAACCTCGTCATTTGCCGATGAGAAGCGGAGGAGTGAGGAGCGCTTGGAAACTCCTCCGCTCACCTCGAGAATTCATAGGGCTCCTCAAGCATCCAACACATTTGTGGAAAAGGTTGTTTTCTGTGTGGCGCCTGCAAGCACTTGGTGCGTGAATGTCCCGTAGCACGAGCTCCTAGACGCAGCATATGACGCCAGCTGAAAAAATGGGAGGGGGGATTATTGTTTCCGTCCTTCTCCACTCCTGACCACTACCCCGAGGAGTTATATTGCTTTCAAGACAGAAGAAAGCCAAACTAATATTATTATCAGCCGCTGGAACATCCCTAACTCCCTACAATTCGGTCACCTTACAACGCGTCCACATTCATGAAAGCAATAGAGCAGAAATGCAAAATTTGACTCACTGTTAACGTTGTACAGGATATGTGGGAAGGTGCTGGGTCGCCTCATACTCTTGTAATGCAGCTGAACACTACATCAAAATTATATCTCACCTCGGCTTCGTACAGCAGAAGTCACTGCTCCGAATGCAGCCGACTCACACAGCCAATTAACCTTCAAACGGTACTGTGCGGGTCGGATCCGACCCAGCGGTTCAGTTTTCACGTACAATGCTCTAGCCGCTCAGTGCAGGAAGCCGAGCCGGCCAGGAACCCTGCTAGCCAGTCGTGCTCTGCCTACTGGAGTGAGTGCAGTTAACGCGTCAGTGACCTTGGCTTGTTACGTGTATTCCGGGTCGTATCCGACCCGACCGTACCATTAATGTTACTAATTTTACTGTGCATCTTTTTCACAGTTGTTATCCGAACATGGCTTGGAAACAACAGTTACACGGACCTGAGACAGTTCTAGCTGTGTTACGCCGCCAGGAGGATCCTTCAGACAAAGTCGCTGGTGACACTGACCTGGAAGTGTCTGTCTCAGGATTCGACGATGGAGGTGTTCTCAACAGTGATTTAGGAGAAACTGTTTTCGACTGTGATCATTTGGGTAAGACGTACAGGAGAGAAGAAGAAGGAACAGACGATAGAAATTCTGAGTTAGGTAGGGACGAGCAAACAATCTGGACCGACAAGCCTTTACGTTCAAAATATTCACGAACCGCTTCTTCAAATGTGATTACTCACCAGCCTGGACCTAAGGCCTGCCTGGACCTAAGGCGCGAAGGATTGCAGATGCAAAATAACATTCTCTTTTTATCACCGATGAAATGATAGGGAAAACTTTTAGTCATACTAATAACGAAATAGTACCCACAAAGCTCAAGTACAGTGACCCCAGCAGTTCATTTTTACGTAACTGAGATAAAAGCTTTTATTGGTCTCTTGTTTATGTGCGATGTCTTGAAAGATTCTGGCTTATGCTAAGATGGTATGTTTTTCGAGATATTTGGACCACCGATCTTTCCCTGTGCTATGTCGCAGAAACGATTTGCATTCCTCCTACAAAACTTGAGATTTGATGATAAAGGTACTAGGGAGTCGAGAAAGACTAAAGACAAATTTACTGCGTTTCAGGAGATATGGGGTACTTTTCTAAGTCATTGTTTGCAGTATTACAGCCCGTCAGAGTATTTGACGGTAGATGAAATATGTTTATACCATCGAAACCTGATAATACGGTCTGAAAATAGTTTCATTGTGTGACGCCAGAACGTTCTATTTCATTTCACGCATCCCGTATATTGGAAAAGAGCAAACAAAGAACAAAGATAATTTATCCATGCCAACTCAGTATGTTCTTAGACTTACGGACTCAGTGACAGGGAGGAATCGCAATGTGACAGCTGATAACTGATCCACTTCATATGAGCTAGCAGAGAAATTGTCTGAGCGGAAACTTACGTTAGTCGGTGCATTACGTGAGAATAAGCTTGAGATACCACTATCCATGTTGTCACCAGCCCCAACTGGAACCGTCAAGTTCGTCTACCAAGACAACAATATATTGGTTTCTTTCATATCTATAAAGAATAAAAAAGTTATCCTGCTGTCAACCATGCACACATTGGAACAATAAGCGATGGATCAAGCAAGCCAGAGATTGTTGAATTCTACAACCTAACAAAAGGTGGAGTGCACTTGTTAGACAAACTTTGCAAATGCAAGACTATGAAACAAAAAACCCGAAGGTGGCCATTGAGATACTTCTTCGGAATGTTAAGACATCGCAGCTGTGAACAGTTTCATATTATTCAAATGTAATACAGTACGTGCACGCGTTGGGTTTGATGACACCCTTGATGGAAAAAAGAATGCTCAACCCATATATTTCGAGATCTCTTCGTATGACAATTGCCATGGTCTTCGAAAAAGACTACCGCACACAATCAGAATTTGCGGACAATACGAAGAAGATATAACCTGTGTGATCCTTCGAAAAACAGAAAGGTAAATGAATCTTGTGTGAAATGCAATTCATGCGTATGTGGTGAGCATAGAAGAGTATTGTGTTTAGGTGTGTGACTGATGGTTCTATTGAGGAAACAGATATATAATATGCCTTTCTATTTGTGGAAAAAATTAATTTTTAATTTATATTATATTATATTTTATTTCGTCAAAAAAGACAGGAACTGTGTTTAATTTGTGTAGGTTCTTTGACTTGGATTTGATGGCCACTAAGAGCTAATGGTTATCTGTTAAGTCTCCAGAAATGTAGCATACTATCAATAAACTATATTCATCAAATAATATTACTTACTGTGTTCCTCAGTGCAGGAAGTCGAGCCGGCCAGGAACGCTGCCAGCCAGTCGTGCTCTGCCTACTGGAGTGACTGCAGTTAACGCGTCAGTGACCTTGGCTTGTTACGTGTATTCCTGTGATGACGTATGGCTGCGAGACATGGACACTGAACTCATTTACAAAAGGGAAACTTAGGACAGCACAGAGAGCCATGGAGAGATCAATGCTGGGCTATACAAGAAAGGACAGGAAAAGGGCAGATGACATCCGGTCTGTGGCGAAGGTTAATGACATCTTAGAGACAGCAGGTTCCTTGAAATGGCAGTGGGGTGGCCACGTCGCAAGAAGAAACGACAACAGATGGACGAAGCTAGTACTGGAGTGGAGTCCGAGGGAGCACCGGAGGCCTAGAGGAAGACCATAAGACAGATGGGACAAAGACATCAAGAAGATCGCTGGTAACACCTGGCAGAGAACTGCCCAAGACCGTCCCACTTGGAGAAGACTGCTGAAAGCCTACCTGAATCCACGACTCGAAGAGGCCACATCATTTAATGATTGAATTGGCTGATGATGATGATGATGATGATGATGACTGTGTTCCTCTATGCACACAAACCTCATCGAAGAGGGAGCGGATCCGATCCGACCCGACCGTACCATCTATTTCGTCTCCAATCGCCTTACTGTTTGAGGGTTAATACAGTGTCTCCAGTATCGAAAATTGCGATTGGAACATCACCTGCAGCAAGTTATAGGTGTTGTCCACCTCAGGAAGCGTTTTCCGGAGACTGCACAATACTCGTACGAGATATAGCGGCATCCCAGGACCGTTATATCCAGCAACTTTGATACCAAGTCGATCTTAGTGCCAGGCTGCTAACGCGATAATCGGCACATTATGAATGGAGAAGTTAAAGGGGCTACAACAAAAGACAACCAAATCTAATACAAAATGAAAGTGAAAACCAAAAGGTTGTTCACACAACTATGGCATGCGGAAGGTGATCGTGAAAGGATTCCGCTAGGAAACTCTGGTAGTTACCGTGGGTGAAGACAGTCTGTACTAACAACACGCGGTTCTGCTGCATGGAACTGCACAAGCCGCATATGCTATCAGTGCATTAGAAGGAGTGTTCTCATTCAAAGCTGACAGACTTGAATTCGACGGAATGGATTGTCAGTTCTCTTCAATTCGAGGAATAGTGGTAGTAGTGATACCAGTAATAGTAGAATAAAACGTTCTCGATTTTCAAGCCGCGTCAATTCGAATAAAATCCTCGAGCTTTCGATGACCATCTCTGCCATTGTCGTCAGGAGTTCACTAACTGCCGGGGCTGCTACGGTTTCTCGCTTATATAGGCATAATGACATCATCAGCAGTCAATCAGGTAGACCCAATATGGCGCGCGCGAGTAAGTCGACCCGGGCAGCTAGTGGCGCTATTGCCCGTGGCAGCACCGGTGCTCCGCTCCTCAATACGAGATACGCTGGATCTTTTGGCCCAACATTTTCCATCTGGAATCATTAAGTTGTTCCGTCACCTCCTAACGACAACGTACGCTTTTGTACTGCTATGAATATTAGGAGATGACGGGCGGCACTGTCTCCAGCAGTCGCAAATTTCTTCATGGAGCAATTTGGGGAGCAAACTGCGACATTACGGCCGTCTTGCTATCTACGATACATTGATGACACCTTCCTAATACGGCCTCATGGTGAAGATACACTACAGCAGTTCGTCGATCACGTGAATGGTGTCCGTGCCAACATTAAATTTACCGTCGAGATGAAGAAGCACGGAAAGCTACCATTCTTGGATGTTTTGGTTGAGCGGAAGGCAGGACAGCAGCTTGGTCATTCAGTGTACCGGAAACCAACACACACTGATCGGTACGTGAACGCCAACCACCATGCACACAAGAAAGCGGTCCTGAACACGTTGTTTCATAGAGCCAAGATTATCTCTGACGACGACCACCTATAGTCTGAATTGCAGAACTTAAAACGTGTGTTGGGGAAAATGGATACAGCAAAAAAGACATCGCAAACGCTTTCACGGGCCGCCAACGAAAGACACCTGGTGAATCAGTAGAAAAGGCCAAACGGACTGCATTCCTGCCATACTGTGGAGGAACTAGCAGCAAGTTAGGACGCCTGCTGCAGAAACTGGGCTAAGACCAGTGTTCCGGACCGTCCCCAAGATACGAGATATGTTGCGCCTTGTTAAAGACGGCATTGCTCTTCGAGAGTCCCGGTGTGTATGGTGTACCCTGTGAATGTGGCAGCATGTATATCGGACAAACAATTAGCACGGTTGCTGCCTGCCCCTGGCGCCACGTGACGTCACCGGTGCTGCCACGAGCAATAGCTCCGCTAGCTCCCCGGGTCGACTTACGCGCGCCCGCCACATTGGGTCTGTCTGATTGGCTGCTGATGATGTCATCATGCCTATATAAGCGAGAAACCGTAGCAGCCCCGGCAGTATATGAACTCCTGACGACGATGGCGGAGATGGTGATCGAAAGCTCGAGGATTTTATTCGAATTGACGCGGCTTGAAAACCGAGAACGTTTTATTCATGTATGCCGTCGCGAAAGACTCCGAGGACAGTGGATCATTTTTAAAAGGATATAGGGTATGTCGTGGTATTACAAAACAAAGGTATTTCATATAGTGAGGCATTTACATACTTACATGCACAACACGACAAGTACTGTGCACGAAGCTCGTTGTGGCCTTACAGTAAAAATCATCCCCGCATTTACCTGAAGTATTTTGGAAAACTGTTGTAAAGCCAGATCAGTACTTGTAGAATACAGTACACCACTTCCTCACATCTGAGATGGCTACAACGTTGTACCTCCTAAGAGCCGAATCTACTAGTTAGGTTGAATTCCTATAAACCATGAGACGTCTCAGTACTGCTGTAGACCTCAGACGCTACAGTAAATCAGTCAGACCAGACTCGAGTGGACGAGACTGAGATAATGATATTGGCTAACCGAGACTTGGAATGAAGAGAATTATCTGAATAAGGTGAAATAAGTTTTTATACCAAATACACTCCTGGAAATTAAAATAAGAACACCGTGAATTCATTGTCCCAGGAAGGGGAAACTTTATTGACACATTCCTGGGGTCAGATACATCACATGATCACACTGACAGAACCACAGGCACATAGACACAGGCAACAAAGCATGCACAATGTCGGCACTAGTACAGTGTATATCCACCTTTCGCAGCAATGCAGGCTCCTATTCTCCCATGGAGATGATCGTAGAGATCCTGGATGTAGTCCTGTGGAACGGCTTGCCATGCCATTTCCACCTGGCACCTCAGTTGGACCAGCGTTCATGCTGGACGTGCAGACCGCGTGAGACGACGCTTCATCCAGTCCCAAACATGCTCAATGGGGGACAGATCCGGAGATCTTGCTGGCCAGGGTAGTTGACTTACACCTTCTAGAGCACGTTGGGTGGCACGGGATACATGCGGACGTGCATTGTCCTGTTGGAACAGCAAGTTTCCTTGCCGGTCTAGGAATGGTAGAACGATGGGTTCGATGACGGTTTGGATGTACCGTGCACTATTCAGTGTCCCCTCGACGATCACCAGTGGTGTACGGCCAGTGTAGGAGATCGCTCCCCACACCATGATGCCGGGTGTTGGCCCTGTGTGCCTCGGTCGTATGCAGTTCTGATTGTGGCGCTCACCTGCACGGCGCCAAACTCGCATACGACCATCATTGGCACCAAGGCAGAAGCGACTCTCATCGCTGAAGACGACACGTCTCCATTCGTCCCTCCATTCACGCCTGTCGCGACACCACTGGAGGCGGGCTGCACGATGTTGGGGCGTGAGCGGACGACGGCCTAACTGTGTGCGGGATCGTAGCCCAGCTTCATGGAGACGGTTGCGAATGGTCCTCGCCGATACCCCAGGAGCAACAGTGTCCCTGATTTGCTGGGAAGTGGCGGTGCGGTCCCCTACGGCACTGCGTAGGATCCTACGGTCTTGGCGTGCATCCGTGCGTCGCTGCGGTCCGGTCCCAGGTCGACGGGCACGTGCACCTTCCGCCGACCACTGGCGACAACATCGATGTACTGTGGAGACCTGACGCCCCACGTGTTGAGCAATTCGACGGTACGTCCACCCGGCCTCCCGCATGCCCACTATACGCCCTCGCTCAAAGTCCGTCAACTGCACATACGGTTCACGTCCACGCTGTCGCGGCATGCTACCAGTGTTAAAGACTGCGATGGAGCTCCGTATGCCACGGCAAACTGACTGACACTGACGGCGGCGGTGCACAAATGCTGCGCAGCTAGCGCCATTCGACGGCCAACACCGCGGTTCCTGGTGTGACCGCTGTGCCGTGCGTGTGATCATTGCTTGTACAGCCCTCTCGCAGTGTCCGGAGCAAGTATGATGGGTCTGACACACCGGTGTCAATGTGTTCTTTTTTCCATTTCCAGGAGTGTAGATCAGGGAATTATCTCATGTGTTTTGCTCTTGCAGTTCAGGACCACTCTGTATGTTTTTCAATAAAGAACAAACAAATGGACCTGAAAGATAGTAAAACACGTTGATGATGTAGGCCAAAGCAATAAATTAGTTTTTACCAGCTGTAGGACTCGAACCTGCATCTCCTGCGTAGTAGGCAGGTGCGCTATCCATTACGCCACACATATCACAGTTACATGGACTACCATAGTACATCTCCATCACTGATATACATACCAACTCACACCTCAGCCCATTACTATTCTCCTAAACTCGCATCAGTATTGTCAAGGCTCCCCAACATCAGCAATGAGCGAAATGCCGTTAATTCTGCCTGTACCTCAGGTGTAAGTGATCTATTCCTGGTCCCTGAGGCATATTATCGTTATCACAGATAAAGGTGAGACTTAATACATCCCAGCAGTACCAACAATGTATGATTAATATGTCACCATTGCCTGAGGTACAGGCAGGCGTAACCACAGTTCACTCATTACGAAGGTGCTATTCTAATATCAGAGAGCCTTGGAAGCACTGATGCAAGTTTAGAAGGAGGATAACAATGAGCTGAGGCATGCATTAGAATTGTATCGGTATGAAGACGCACTAGGGGAGTCTGTGCACCTGCAGTGTTTGTGGTGCCAGTATCGCGCATCTGCCTTGTAAGCTGGAGACGTGGGTTCAAAATCTGGTGCTAGTACAAATTTTAATTCATTGCTTTAGCCTACATCATTACCATAGATAAAGGCGAGATTTTTATATGTCTACGAATACCAACTATAAGGGTCGTTCAAAAAGAAACGAGCCGGAGGCATAATTACAGAAACCAGTACCTGCATGTTAGAAATATTGATCCTGGCTGTTGAAACACTTGTCCCACTGCGACACAAGGCGGTGAATGGCTGTCTCATAAAATTCCCGGGACTGCGATGTTAACCGCACGTACAGCTGGATGTCACAGTCCACACTAGTGCAGAAAAGGTTTTGCTGGCGTTCTTCTTTGACCAAGATGCCCTTCTGATTCATTTCCTGCAGCACGGGACAACAGTGAATGCTCAGCGTTACTCGCAAACCTCGACCACCCTTCGTCAAGCGATCAAATATCTGCTCCAATGCAAAGTCTCATAGACCATCACAGTCGCGGCACTGCTGCAGAAATTCAAATGGGAGGTTCTCGGCCACCCACCATACAGTCCGGACCTCTCTCCCTGTGATTACGCCATTTTTGGTCCCCTTAAAAAGGCTCTGAGGGGCAAACGATTCACCTCGGACGACGACGTCCAGCTGTACGTGCGGAACTGATTAACATCGCAGTCCCGGGAATTTTATGAGACAGCCATTCACCTTCTTGTGTCACAGTGGGACAAGCGTCTCAGCAGCCAGGGTCAATACTTCTAACATACAAGTACTGGTTTCTGTAATTATGGCTCCGGCTCGTTTCTTTTTGAACGCCCCTTATATATATGACAGTAAAACATGTACGTGATACACTCCTGGAAATGGAAAAAAGAACACATTGACACCGGTGTGTCAGACCCACCATACTTGCTCCGGACACTGCGAGAGGGCTGTACAAGCAATGATCACACGCACGGCACAGCGGACACACCAGGAACCGCGGTGTTGGCCGTCGAATGGCGCTAGCTGCGCAGCATTTGTGCACCGCCGCCGTCAGTGTCAGCCAGTTTGCCGGGCATACGGAGCTCCATCGCAGTCTTTAACATTGGTAGCATGCCGCGACAGCGTGGACGTGAACCGTATGTGCAGTTGACGGACTTTGAGCGAGGGCGTATAGTGGGCATGCGGGAGGCCGGGTGGACGTACCGTCGAATTGCTCAACACGTGGGGCGTGAGGTCTCCACAGTACATCGATGTTGTCGCCAGTGGTCGGCGGAAGGTGCACGTGCCCGTCGACCTGGGACCGCACCGCAGCGACGCACGGATGCACGCCAAGACCGTAGGATCCTACGCAGTGCCGTAGGGGACCGCACCGCCACTTCCCAGCAAATTAGGGACACTGTTGCTCCTGGGGTATCGGCGAGGACCATTCGCAACCGTCTCCATGAAGCTGGGCTACGGTCCCGCACACCGTTAGGCCGTCGTCCGCTCACGCCCCAACATCGTGCAGCCCGCCTCCAGTGGTGTCGCGACAGGCGTGAATGGAGGGACGAATGGAGACGTGTCGTCTTCAGCGATGAGAGTCGCTTCTGCCTTGGTGCCAATGATGGTCGTATGCGTGTTTGGCGCCGTGCAGGTGAGCGCCACAATCAGAACTGCATACGACCGAGGCACACAGGGCCAACACCCGGCATCATGGTGTGGGGAGCGATCTCCTACACTGGCCGTACACCACTGGTGATCGTCGAGGGGACACTGAATAGTGCACAGTACATCCAAACCGTCATCGAACCCATCGTTCTACCATTCCTAGACCGGCAAGGGAACTTGCTGTTCCAACAGGACAATGCACGTCCGCATGTATCCCGTGCCATCCAACGTGCTCTAGAAGGTGTAAGTCAACTACCCTGGCCAGCAAGATCTCCGGATCTGTCCCCCATTGAGCATGTTTGGGGCTGGATGAAGCGTCGTCTCACGCGGTCTGCACGTCCAGCGGCGAACGCTGGTCCAACTGAGGCGCCAGGTGGAAATGGCATGGCAAGCCGTTCCACAGGACTACATCCAGCATCTCTACGATCGTCTCCATGGGAGAATAGCAGCCTGCATTGCTGCGAAAGGTGGATATACACTGTACTAGTGCCGACATTGTGCATGCTCTGTTGCCTGTGTTTATGTGCCTGTGGTTCTGTCAGTGTGATCATGTGATGTATCTGACCCCAGGAATGTGTCAATAAAGTTTCCCCTTCCTGGGACAATGAATTCACGGTGTTCTTATTTCAATTTCCAGGAGTGTAGTTACACTGCTGCCCATTAAAACTGCAACGCCAGGAAGGATAACCAATAACGGAAGTTTACTTATTGCGAGTGTACAGTATAGTTGGAAGAGTACGAGAAAAATTTGTATGTGATTTGTAGGTACACACTGCGCGAAATTTGCTAAAAAGAGCTATCACCTCTGGTAGCTACGAAGGCTGTAACCCGGCTGGGCAGGGAGTTGAACTGAGCTTGGATGACAGTCACGGGTACGTACTGGCAGAGTTCACCATAGAGGCTGGCGGTGTTGGTGTGTCACTCTCCCTGCAGCTCATGATCACATGTCTGCAACGGAATAGGGGTCTTCAGAACGTAATGGAGAGGATAGCAGTCGAACACTCTCTGTAACGACGTAAGTCAAGACACTGTGAGCAATATGCGGTCTTGCACTATCTTGTTGAAAGTTACCGTTACGGAGACCTAAAATATAGTGAGACGGCTGTATCTGTGCTCGCGCTCGGAGTGTCTATTTACGGAGCGCTGAGATCCGGATTTGGACAGGAGGGTGCCTTGCGCTTGATGAAGTAAAGACAGCGGGCGGGACAGGACAACATGTGAAGAGCGGCTTGCTGTTCGGTGTATGGAGCGTGCATGCTAGAGGAACACACTAGGATTGTCACCGACGGTGGTATGTCTTGGCGCGATCGAGCTATTGTGTGTGTGTGTGTGTGTGTGTGTGCCTCTCAGTTACCTGTTGCTCACCTGCGGGTGCACCAGCAAATATGAATATAAGTTTTAGAAACGGCGAGCATCCTTGTTAAATTGTGCTCCGAATTTCTTGACACCACACTGTCGTCAACGAAGTCTGGTTGTGAGCCGTTACGCTAAGCGACGTTGCTATCTGTCCTTGATGGTAGTTGAAGTGTGCTAAGCCAGGAATACGAACTATTGCGGCTTATTAATGGCGCAGGTAGGACATGGCCACTGACCGTAACAAAGAATTATAACGCTTGCTGTCCAAATTACCGGCAATGTGTAACAGAAGTTATGTTGTTGGGCACCAAATGCCATCCCACAGCACCACGCCAGGTGATAGCACCGAATGACGAAGAAAGCAATCTGGCAACGTTCTTTTCATACGGAGCCTCCACACACGGATGGATACTGTATGCAGAACCGGAACTTGGTTGAAAAAACGGAGTCCTGAAACTGGTTGTGGTCAGTGCTGTGCATTGTCGGATCGTTGTCGGCTCGCCTCTCTATTGTTGCTGCAAACAAGCCAATTTCCGGACGCAAAACACGTGACGTGCAGTACTACCCTGCATGTCCAAGAGAACAATATGTCTGTTCTCGGTCAGCAACGTTTCTCCTGTCGTCGAATTCCAATACGTGCTCGTATATGTTTCACATGAGGCATAACACGATCTTTTCAGGAACAACCAATATTCAAATGCGATAGAATAAAGAGAAAGTCACCACATAATCATTCCTTTTATACAGGGTATAGATGCTACCTTTTTACTCGGTTGTTATGAAATGCTTTACATTCACATATCCAAGGATATAATAAGCTTACGCCTTTGTGGTGTCTGTTGCATGCCGCCTAGCAGTGTCATTATTTACACGGAGTATGGTAACAAGGTCCTGCCGGCTGCTGTGGCTGAGCGGTTCTAGGCGCTTCAGTCCGGAACCGCGCTGCTGCTACGGTCGCAGGTTCGCATCCTGCCTCGGGCATGGATGTGTGATATCCTTAGGTTAGTTAGGTTGAAGTAGTTCTAAGTCTAAGGGACTGATGACCTCAGATGTTAAGTCCCATAGTGCTTAGAGCCATTTGAGCCCTTTTTTTTTTTTTTTTTTTTTTTTTTTTGAACAAGGTCCTAAGAGCGAGTCCCCTGAAGTTATAACTATGTGGAATAATATCTAGGGAAGGCATTTCCTTTATACACTTTTTACGTGAATAACTGCACAGTGCACAACTTTACGTGGCAGGTAGGTAAACAAGATCCAGATTAACAACTGTCGGTTTGCCACACCACACATTCAAAGAAAGGTTCTTTGGTGGTTGTCTGCTATAATTTAATAACCCGACGGGATAAAAATAGTTCAAATGGCTCTAAGCACTATGGGATTTAATATCTGAGGTCATCAGTCCCCTGGACTTAGAACTACTTAGACCTAACTAACCTAAGGACATCACACACATGCATGCCTGAGGCAGGATTCGAACCTGCGACCGTAGCAGCAGCGAGGTTCCGGACTGAAGCGCCTAGAACCGCTCGGCCACAGCGGCCGGCCTGTCGGTATAGTCGTGCACATTAAAGGGCCCGCTATTGGGATACGGGTTGACACGCCAGACCCGGATCGAATCCACCCCATCGGTTAAAAACGGGGCAGGTGTACCAATCGGCCTCGATGTTGTTTTTAAGTGGTTTCTCACTTTCTTTTTAATCATTCGTCTCCTTACTGGTTTGATGCGTCCCGCCACGAATTCCAGTCCTGTGCCTCTGTCTTCCTCTATAGCTTTTAACTCTGCTGTTCCCTCTAGCACCATGGCGGTTGTGCCCTGATGTCTTAACAGATATCCTATAATCCTGTTCCTTCTTCTTGTCAGTTTTTTCCATATGTTCCTTTCCTTGTCGATTCTGCGGAGAACCTCCTCATTCGTTACCTTACCAGTCAACCTGATTTTCAACGTTTTCTGTAGCACCACATCTCACATACTTCGAATCTCTCCGTTCCGGTTTTCCCACAGTCTATGTCTCACTACCTTGCAATTCTGTACTCCAAAGGTACATTCTCAGAAGTTTCTTCTTCAAATTAAGACCTATGTTTGATACTAGCAGACTTCTCTTGGCCGAGAATGCTCTTTATGCCAGAGCTAATCTGCTTTTTATGTCCTCCATACTCCGTCTATCATAGGTTATTTTTCCGCTTAACTTAACTTCGTCTACTTCATGATCTCTAAATCCAATGTTATGTTTGTCGCTGTTCCCATTTCTTCTACTTCTCATTACTTTCGTCTTTCTTCTATTCGCTCTCAATCTATATCCTATTTTCATTAGACTGTTCATTCCATTCAACACATCCAGTAACACTTCACTTTCGCTGAGGATTGCAATGTCATCAGCGAATCGTATCATTGATATCTTTTCACCCTGAGTTTTAATCCCACTCTTGACCCTTCTTTTATTTTCGTCAGTGCTTCTTCGCTGTATAGATTGACGAGTAGGGAGAAAAGACTACATCCCTGTCTTACACCCTTTTTAATAACAAATCTTCGTTCTTGGTCTTCCAGTCTTATTTTTCCCTCTTGATTCGTGTACATATTGTATATTACCTGTCTTTCCCTATATCTTACACCTATTTTTCTGAAAATTTCGAACATCTTGCTGCATTTTACATTTTCCAACGCTTTTTCCAGGTCGACAAATCCAACGGGCGTGTTTCGTTTTTTTTTTTTTTTTCAGTCATGCCTCCATTAACAACCGCAGTGTCAGAGCTGCCTCTCTGCTGCCGTTACCTTTCCTAAAGCCAAACTGATCGTCATCTAACAGATCCTCAATTTTCTTTTCCATTCTTCTGTATATATTTCGTGTCAGCAATTTGGATGCATGAACTAATAAGCTGATTGTGCGGTAATTGTCGTACTTGTCGGCCCTTGCTATTTTGGGAACTATGGGGATGATTTTTTTTCCGAAAGTCTGATGATATATCGCCAGTCCGTACATTCTCACACTAACGTGAATATTCGTTCTGTTGCCTCTTCCCGCAAGAATTTAAGAAGTTCCAGTGCAATGTTGGCTACCCCTTCTGCCTTATTAGATCTTAAGTCTTCCAAAGCTCATTTAAATTGTGATTCTAATAAGGGATCCCCTGTCTCTTCCCTGTCGAGTCTAGTTTATTCTTGTATCACTTCATCACACAAGTCTTCCCCCTCGTAGAGGCCTTCGTTATACTCTTCCTACATGTCCCCTCTCACCCCTGCATTTAACAGTGGAGTTCCCATTACACTTTTAATGTTACCGCTCTTGCTTTTAACTTCACCGTCCTTTCGAAGATCATTTCTTTTTCGATTTCATCAAATTTTTCATGCAGCCATTTTGCCTTAGATTCCTTGCATTTCCAATTTATTTCGTTCCTAAATGACTTGTACTTCTGTATTCCTGAATTTCCATAATCATTTTCGTACACCCTTCTTTCGTCGATCAGCTGAAGTATTTTACCTGTTATTCATGGTTTCTTAGCTGTTACCTCCCCAGTACCTACGATTTTCTTTCCGTGGTTGCCCTTTCTAGAGATGTCCATTCCCCTTCACCCGAACTGCGTTTTGACCTATTCATTAGCGCAGTATCTATAGCCTGAGAGAACTTCAAGCGAACCTCTCCATACCTTAGTACTTTGGTATTCCACGTATTTCAGCCCACTCTTCATCAATATTAAACTGTGATCTGAATCTACATTTTCACCTCGGTACTCCTTACAATCCAATGTCTGAATTCGGAATCTCTATCGGACCATGAAGTAATCTGACTGAAATCTTCCCGTAACTCCCGGCCTTCTCCAAGAATACCTCCTCCTCCTGTGATTATTGAGCAGAGTATTCTCTATTACTAGTTGAAATTTATTGCGGAACTGAATCAGTCTTCCTGCTCTCTCATTCCTACTACTAAGCCCATATTCTCCCGTAACCCAATCACTGAATTGTTCACAGTGACTCACTCAGCCCTACGTTCCTAATCGTAACGAATTCTACTACTCTTGTATCATTTTATGCGACTGTTGATATTATCCTACATTCATCTGACCAGAAATCAGTGTCTTCTTTCCATTTGACTTCACTGACTCCCAATATATCTAGACCGAAACTTAACATTTCCATTTTCAGATTCTCTAGCTTCCCTGCTATGTTCAAATTTCTGACATTCCACGCCCCGACTCGTAGAACGTTGTCCTTTCGTTGGTTATTCACTCTTTTCCTCGTGGTCACTTCCCCATTCCTCGTGATCAGTTCCCCATTGGCAGTTTCCTCCCGGGGTTCCGAATGGGGGACTATTCCGGAATTTTTTGCCTATGGAGAGATCGTCATGACGCTTTTTCTGCCGGTCGGGGTGGCCGAGCGGTTCTAGGCGCTACAGTCTGGAACCGCGCGACCGCTACGGTCGCAGGTTCGAATATACCCGAGGGTATATCCATGTGATGTCTTTAGGTTAGTTAGGTTTAAGTAGTTTTTATTCAAAATTTAAACAGTGGCCTGATTCTAATATGGGACCGAGGGCGTTTTGATTGCTAACGAAAGATGCTACCCCCTTTTTTCTTTTATTTCCATTGTATCGTTATTGTTTTCGGCATTTTGTCTGGGAAGGTGTCATGTGACACCTGTTCAAGTTGATCGTTGAATACTTCACTCAGTTTTTTTAATACATAGAGCAGCCAACCCACTGACGAAGCATGCAGAATTACCTTGCCGGCACCCTTAGAACCAAGCGGCTTCTCACATACAAGTAATATAGGGCTTGTGCCCACGTCCCGCGTCGGATACACAATGGGAAACAATTTTGTAATACGATGCCACTTTTATTATGCGATAAAGCTAGACGCAGTTTAATGGGGTACACGGATTCCTCTCGGGGGAATTGCGAGGGGTGGGGGTGCGAGCTGGCAGTAGGTTTAAAATGCCTTTGGGAGTCGCGATCCAGTCGTAACAATAGCATGTGTGCTGGCTTTCTCCGCGAAAAGTACCATACGAGTCCTGACACAGCATTGGTTGGCTAATCTCTGCCTCGAAAACAAGCTGACAAACAAAATTAACATACGGAGATACATAGAACCCGGCCACACAGTGATAACTAAAATAATGGTTAAATCTTGACTAGCATGTTGCCAACGGTTAAAGGCTGTCTTACAGGCAAGACAAGAACTGAAGCATATGCAAATACGCACTGTATAAAGATCACACTGTCGCCTTAACTCTGTACACGTAAAGCGTAGTCGTTGATCTGACTCTGAACACAGCTCGATGAGCTCTTGCGCCTTGAGTTACGTTGGTTAGAGGAAAATTTGTGGATATTACAGAAATAACTAAGGAACAGCTGCAGTGGAAAGGGGCAGGCAGTGTGATCGATGGCAGGAAATGCTGCACCTGCTGACCAAAGCCGACAGGTGGATAGTACCCAGTGGCAGTTGAATCAGAAAACGGATTTTTATGCGTGAAGACTTTGAGACCTTAGTGACAACGTCGATTAATGCCTGATGAACGCACTCCATAATTTCAGTCTTCAGTGAATAGTGTTCTAATGTATGAACCTTAGTATAAGAACTGTACGTGCATGTAAAACAATAGTGCTTAACATTTCATTAGTAACCACAGTAGTTAAGTATAATACGTAAGTGTTGCGCCAAGTTCAGACAGTGATGAACAATCGAAGGAAATGGAAGCTTTAAAATAGATGTCCCTTGCGTTATTGATGTTAAAGTATGCTGTATTAGCCTGTAAGTTGAAACGGTTGGGAATGATCTGCTAATGGGAAAAAGGGTTACCGTACCATGATGTTCGGCTGTGCAGCATACACTCTGCCTGACAAAAAAGTGAAGCGCATGGAAGACATGGACGGAAGCAACTGTAACTTAGTACACGTACCCATCATCGGCTGGTATGTTAAATGATCAGGAGTTGGAATTCTCTGTGACGGCTAGTAGGGCCACCAGACTGTATTAGTGTTGTTACCAGGCGCTGTAGGGTAGACAAAAGGGGTGCACAGCGCTAGACGTCGAGTGGTCACTGTGAAGGACAAGGAAATGCTGCATACTCGTTTGAGGCATTGTTATCAGCGTCTGACAGATGGAAAGGAATCCCGTTGTGGAATGTACGATATCCAGATATGTAGGCCATTCGGATGTGACAGTGGCCCGATGATGGACTGAATGGGAAAATGAGAGCAGGCATACTCGTCGAGTTTCCTATCGACCATATCTGACCACCGCAAGGGAGGATTACCGCCTCGTGCACTGAGCACATCATAGCGCCTTCACATCTGCGCCTCCCATCCGAGAACAAGCAATGGATTCCCTGTAACATTCTGCGTCATCTTGCACTACTGGTGGGCAACTAGCAGCAGCTAGATTAGGGAATTGTCATCCGACGCGTATACTGCCGATGAAAACGTAACGCAAATGGCTGCATTTGGAGCTGTGTCTTGACCGGGAAGGATGGACTGCTGATCAGTGGCGTCGCATTGTGTTCGGCGATGAATAGTAGTCGGGCATTACCCGGGATGACCAACGCTGGCTAGTATGGCGGCCACCTGGGGAAAGGTCTCATTATTCCAATGTTTGGAGGCACACAGCAGTGTTACTGCTAGCGTCATGGTGCCGAGGAGCCATAACAAAAGATTTCAGGTCACGTCTGGTTGTGATTAAGGGAACTCTGGAGGTACAACGGTATATCACGGACATTCTGAGTGATCATGTGCTACCACGTGGTGCCGTTTTCCAACAGGATAATGTTCGTCCATACGTGCCACGTCTCTCTGTGAACTGTGTCGCGATGCTGAGGTACTCCCACAAGCAGCAAGATCCCAACGTACACAACTGGACATTAAAATTGCAACACCAAGAAGAAATGCAGATGATAAACGGGTATTCACTGGACAAATATATTATACTGAAATGTGATTACATTTTCACGCAATTTGGGTGCATAGATCCTGACAAATCAGTACCCAGAACAACCACCTCTGGCCGTAATAACGGCCTTGATACGCCTGGGCATTGAGTCAAACAGAGCTTGGATGGCGTGTTCAGGTACAGCTGCCCATTCAACTTCAACACGATACCACAGTTCATCAAGAATAGTGACTGGCGTATTGTGACGAGCCAGTTGCTCGGCCACCATTGACCAGACATTTTCAGTTGGTGAGAGGTCTGGAGAATGTGCTGGCCAGGGCAGCAGTCGAACATTTTCTGTATCCAGAAAGGCCCGTACAGGACCTGCAACATGCGGTCGTGCATTTTCTTGCTGAAATGTAGGGTTTCGCGGGAATCGAATGAAGGGTACAGCCACGGGTCGTAACACATCTGATATGTAACGTCCACTGTTCAAAGCGCCGCCAATGCGAACAAGAGGTGACCGAGACGTGTAACCAATGGCACCCAATGCCACCACGCCGGGTGATACGCCAGTATGACGATGACGAATACACGCTTCCAATGTGAGTTCACTGTGATGTCGCCAGACACGGATGCGACCATCATGATGCTGTAAACAGAACTTGGATTCATCCGAAAAAAATGACGTTATGCTATTCGTGCACCTAGGTTCGTCGTTGAGTACACCATCGCAGGCGCTCCTGTCTGTGATGCAGCGTCAACAGTAACCGCAGCTATGGTCTCCGAGCTGATAGTCCATGCTGCTGTAAACGTCGTCGAACTGTTCGTGCAGATGGTTGTTGTCTTGCAAACGTCCCCATCTGTTGACTCAGGGATCGAGACGTGGCTGCACGATCCGTTACAGCCATGAGGATAAGATGCCTGTCATCTCGACTGTTAGTGATACGAGGCCGTTGGGATCCAGCACGGCGTTCCGTATTACCCCCCTGAACCCACCGAATCCATATTCTGCTAACAGTCATTGGACCTCGACCAACGCGAGCAGCAATGTCGCGATACGATAAACCGTAATCGCGATAGGCTACAATCCGACCTTTATCACAGTCGGAAACTTGATGGTACGCATTTCTCCTCCTTACACGAGGCATCACAACAATGTTTCACCAGGCAACGCCGGTCAACTGCTGTTTGTGTATGATAAATCGGTTGGAAACTTTCCTCATGTGAGCACGTTGTAGGTGTCGCCACCGGCGCCAACCATGTGTGAATGCTCTGAGAAGCTAATCATTTGCATGTCACAGCATCTTCTTCCTGTCGGTTAAATTTCGCGTATGTAGCACATAATCTTCGTGGTGTAGCAATTTTAATGGTCAGTAGTGTATGTCGCAGATAGAACTCTGTCTCAGTGGCAGCATCCAGGATATGAAAGACCAGTTACAGCAGTTGTGGCTTACCTCACGAGGGGATACAACAGCTGGGACACCCTTCCCAACCTGATCAGTGCCTGTATCCAGGCCCGTTGGGGTGCAGCTTCACACTTATAAGTGGGCACAGACTACCAGGTTCTTTGTTAATCGGATTCAGTATTGTAATCACTGAAATAACATCACCTACGCTTCCACCCCGTGAAGTATCATTTCGCTGCCTCCTTCCCATCTGGGTGCCTTTTTCTTTTACTCGGCAACGTAATGTACAGGGTGTCCCAAAAGGTACTTTACAATATCGATGTCATGTAACTCGACTTGTAATAAACCTAGAAAAAAAGTGTTTGTCTGATGCACCAACTCAAGAAGTGTTCCTTATTTAAGGTAATGAATAAACTTTTGCCTTTTCAGATGACAAGTGCAACATATCAGTTGCAGGGCTATATGAGCACCATAGATGAGTTTGCACAGGAAAAGGCACACTGTGTGATCTGATTTATTGAAACGAAGTCAGACTCACACGTTCAGCGTGATTTCAAAACCCAATACGGAAAACCACCAACCTCGCGGTCTAGTGTAAGACAATTGCACGGGAACTCAAACTGGTTCAAATGGCTCTGAGCACTATTGGACTTAACAGCTGTGGTCATCAGTCCCCTAGCACTTAGAACTACTTAAACCTAACTAACCTAAGGACATCACACACATCTATGCCCGAGGCAGGATTCGAACCTGCGACCGAAGCGGTCGTGCGGTTCCAGACTGAAGCGCCTAGAACCGCTCCGCCACTCCGGCCGACCTGCACGGGAACTTCATCGAAGCAGAGAATGTGGATTTGAAGCACCATATAGGCAGGCCAGTGAGAAGTAATAAAGATACGGAGAGAATTATATAGGTTTCTAGCGTTCCCAACAGAAGTCTGTACGCAAAGCATCAAAAGAACGCGTATACTTCTCAGCACCGGGTACTCCGAAAGTGTCTTCATCTTTTTCCCTAAGGTTTGAAATTGTTGCAGTAAATCAAACCAGACAAGATAGAATGTGCTGCATTTACTAATGACATATTGCACGTTTAGATAGGGACGAACAATTTGTGAGACATATTGCATTTTCAGGTGAGTGGCTCGAAGACTTATTAATTAATAGAACCCAGTACGTTGTTCATCGGAGGCGAGAGTATCGTCTGGAGTGCCCCAGGGAAGTGTGGTAGGTCCGCTGTTGCTTTTTATCTACATAAATGATCTTTTGGATAGGGTGGATAGCAATGTGCGGCTGTTTGCTGATGATGCTGTGGTGTACGGAAAGGTGACGTCGTTGAGTGACTGTAGGAGGATACAAGATGACTTGAACAAGATTTGTGATTGGTGGCAGCTAACATTAAATATAGATAAATGTAAATTAATGCAGATGAATAGGAAAAAGAATCCTGTAATGTTTGAATACTCCATTAGTAGTGTAGCGCTTGACACAGTCACGTCGATTAAATATTTGGGTGTAACATTGCAGAGCGATATGAAGTGGGACAAGCATGTAATGGCAGTTGTGGGGTAGGCGGATAGTCGTCTTCCGTCTTCGCTTCATTGGTAGAATTTTGGGAAGATGTGATTCATCCGTAAAGGAGACCGCTTATAAAACACTAATACGACCTATTCTTGAGTACTGCTCGAGCGTTTTGGATCGCTATCAGGTCGGATTGAGGGAGGACATAGAAGCAATTCAGAGACGGGTTGCTAGATTTGTTACTGGTAGGTTTGATCATCGCGCAAGTGTTACGGAAATGCTTCAGGAACTCGGGTGGGAGTCTCTGGAGGAAAGGAGGCGTTCTTTTTGTGAATCGCTACTGAGGAAATTTAGAGAACCAGCATTTGAGGCTGACTGCAGTACAATTTAACTGCCGCCAACTTAAATTTCGCGGAAAGACCCCAAAGATAAGATAAGAGAGATTAGGAATCGTACAGAGGCATATAGGCAGTCATTTTTCCCTCGTTCTGTTTGGGAGTGGAACAGGGAGAGAAGATGCTAGTTGTGGTACGAGGTACCCTCCGCCACGCACCGTATGGTGGATTGCAGAGTATGTACGTAGATGTAGATGAATGAACTTTTCATGATGTTGGTTAAAGAACCAGAGTTGCTGTATTGGACATATTTAACTTTTTACCTCTAACTTAATTACAAATCGAGTTACAAGACTATAAGTTGTAAACTGCCTTTTGGGACACCATGTACAACGCTAACATATGCACCATGATCTGCCGACTGAAATGTAATGATTTATGGAGGCAAAATTCACGTGTTAAAAAAAATATTCACTTGATGAAGTCCATATATCACCTTCAGATTTGTGTCTCGGCTATTTACGTGCGTGAAATGAATTACGAAGGGCGTTCAGTGAGTAACGCAACACTTTTTCCTCTCGGCCAATTTCGATTAAAAAATGCGGAATTTGTTGTGGGACATCGTGGAATATTCCCGCCTCATGAGGTTCTGATTGCTGGCGGCGCTATAGACGTAGACTTCAAAATGGCGTCTCTAACGGAGGTACGTTCTAAGCAGAGAGTTGTCACTGAGTTACTCTTCGTGAAAACCCAGCATCACAGATATACATAGGTATTTGCAGAATGTCTACGGAGAACTGGAAGTGAACATAAGCACGGTGATTCGTTGGGCGAGGTGTCTGTCATCAGCAACAAGGCCGCGCAAACCTGTCCTATTTTCCGCGTGCTGGCCGGCCGCACATAGCTGTGACATTGCTCCAATGGTGGAACTTTCGGACATTCTCATTCAAAGTGATCGATGGTTGACAATCAAACACCTCGCTGGACAACTGGACGTTTCTGTTGGTAGTACTGACATATTCGTCCACCAGCTGGGGTACTCAATGGTGTGTGTCCGTTGCGTTCCTAGCCACCTAACAGAAGACCTTAAAGAGCAACGAAGGACCACCTGTGCGGAATTGCTTATGCGTTACGAGGCTGATCGTGTCAATTCCTCGTCCAACATCGTCACATGCGATGAAAGATGGGTTAATCACTTCGAATTGTAAACAAAACGGCAGTTCATGAAGTGACACCACACGATGTCTCTTCTCAAGGAAAAGTTCAAAGCCACACTCTCAGACAGTAAGGTCATGACGACGGTCTTCTGGGACTCTGAAGAAGTTATTCTGTTTGACGTCCTCCCCCCGTGGTGGAACGATCAACTCTGAAGTGTATTGTGCTACCCTCAAGAAATTGAAGATAACGACTTCAGAATGTTCGACGGCACAAAAAAGCAACGACCATCTTCTCCATGACAACGCAAGGTCTCACACAAGTCTGCACACCCGTTTTTCCTCAGCCACGCTAAAGCCCGGATCTCACACACCGCGGGAAGCAGGACGTGGATGATGAGGAGGTTACTGATGCAGCATGACGTCAGCTCTGACGTTGACCAGCAGAGTGGTACCAGGCGGGCATGCAGATCCCCCCATTGAGGTGGCGTAAGGCCGTCGCATAGAACGGAGATTATGTTGAGAAATAGGGCTCTGTAGCCAAAAGAGTGCGGAAAGTAATGGTGGACAGGAATCCTGAATAACACCAACCCGCTCTCAGTATAAAAAAGTGTTGCATTTGTTACTGAACGCCCCTTGCACATTAAAAGCAGCAGGTGGACTGTTACTTTCCCTCTCGGCGAATACGTACTCGTAGACGAAAATGAAACTCTGTCTTTCTTGTGTGACTTCCTTTCCAAAATTTATACATGTGTCAGGAATTGATCGTCGAAGAGGCGGCGTATTCTGCTGTTAGACTCTCATCCGCCCAAGGTAGTAGTATTCTGAGGAGATCTTGAAGGAAGAAGAAGGAAGGAAGGAAGATTAGTGTTTAATGTCGCGTCGACAACAACGTGACGGGGCGGAAACTCGGATTACGAAAAGAGGATGAAGAAAATCGTCCATGCCCTTTCAAAGATAACACACTTGCATTTTCATTAAGCGAATTAGGGAAATCACAGAAGACATAAATCTGGATGTTGGGCGCGGATTTGAACCGTCGCCCTCCAGAAAGCGAGTTCAGAGTTCAAACTGCTGAGCCTCCTGGCCCGGTTGCAGTTTTTGAGATCTGTTAGAACAAGACACGCCTTCCAGCTGCTATTCTTACCCACATTTTCGCTGCGGGCAGCTCCTAGCCTGGCAGCTGACGACGGATGCTGTCAGTTGCATATCTATCTCGCCTGTTTCTCCGAAACGTGGCCACGAGCCCAGACATAAGTGCTGGCCTTCTCCAATTGTATTTGCCACTTCTACCAGAAGGCCTTAGTACGTGGGCACTCTCGTATCACATACAACACCTAATCAGTCATTACCTTTTTTTTTCATGTTAACAGAATCTTCCGTCGGTTCTTGTAGAACAAAAGCAAACTGGTGCTTTTCATTTATTATAATATTGTTCTACCAACATTGTAGAACAAAAGCAAACTGGTACTTTTTTTTCCTTAACGTAATGTGAAGTAACACGAACTGGGTGATTGTTATGAGCTTTTGCGGAGATGAGTGTTATATTTGTTGGTTTTGGGCGGATATGGAAACAAGAGAAAGGGTGAAATCCAGTAATAGCTGAAAACCTGCTGTTAGGGTTACACTATGTCCGCATTTATGTGGAGATATCCAAATTTTCGATAATTTTTTATGTAGCGGACGCTTATATTTTACGATTTCTACTAATGTCCGCAATTTTTAGTTCTGGAAATTGAGGTCTATCGATTTTTACTTTCATTTCATGTCGTTACGAGTTTATGTACAGTTTACTTCATTTACTAAATTACATGATAATGGACTTATGTGAAAGAATCTATCAATCTTTTTTTGGAAAAAAGAATCGAAATTTATGATGAAAAGTGTTTTGATCATTTTAAAATTCAATGAAGTTTGTATAGTTTAATGGAATATCTGGACCAAGTCAGAAGAAATGCTGCAAGTATATTGAGTCGTGTGGTAGTGAAGAACAGTTTAATGAAGTGATTAAAATTGTGCAGTTATTCTTTGCGATGTTAACCGATAACGCTTGTGTTGAGAGGTTGTTCTCCTTAATACACGGCAGTGGCCAAAGGAAAGAAACAGGCTGGCAGTTAAATCCGTAAAAGCGATTGCAGTGGTAAAATTTAATTTTGTCATCCAAAGGAACTTTTAATCGAAATTTAGTACAGTGAAAAATAATCGTGGGATATGGGCTCTAGAGTGATGTAGGTGTGTGATGTATGTAATATTTTTTATTTTGTTTGTTTCGTATGTAATATGGCCATATGACAACCAAAAACTGAATTAATAATGTTTCATTCAGAAGTCGTAAGGAGATTAGCCAGGATCTCGATAAGAACATTACACTGTTTCACAATAATCGTACTTTCTTATTTAAAGCAAAAAAAAAAGTCTTAGCGTAGTACCGATTACATGGGCTATGTTATAGATATGAGGTACAGTATCGTACATTTTTGTTTAAAAAAAAATCTAGCATCGCTATACGAGCTATGCGTATATGATAGGACAGCAGCAATGTTATCGCGATCCGAACTACTACCGTCCTAAAAGCGTATTGATGAGTCCCGTTGAGTGTGTCCTCATTTTGTGGTTTCATAATATAGTAGCCGTACCTGTAGTGTTAAAATTCTATTCAACCTGCCGCGCTTTCCATAAATCCGAGATAGATTGTGAACAGTCGATCTGTTTCAAATCGACTGGTTTATTCTTCAAAAACTATATTATACGTAATAAAAACCAGCTCTGATGTAACATAACTGACGCGTATGGCCACTATATAAAACTATTTTAAATCATCCATCCCTTTCCATGATCTTTTTACTTATTTTTACTTTATCAGCTTTCTTCATATGGTCAATTTTTAATATTTGGTTTGTCTTTTAGAAATGAATACTAGTTTTACTAATGTTTAGGGAAGTCAGAACCACCTCATGCCAGAGGGGCTGGAGAAAGTGTTCCAAAAGTGACATAGTCTGATAAAATGACATACCTCCCATTACTTGTTACTGCCAGAAAAGGCAGCATTTTATGGCACAGGAATGTATTCTCGTTTTGATTACACTGTTACACCAGAAATGGCGAGGCTTCTTCCTTAGACGCGTACGTGTTGTGTGAAGATTTGGTGTATATCGGGTATAAAAAATGGTTCAAATGGCCCTGAGCACTATGGGACTTAACATCTGTGGTCATCAGTCCCCTAGAACTTAGAGCTACTTAAACCTAACTAACCTAAAGACGTCACACACATCCATGCCCTAGGCAGAATTCGAACCTGCGACCGTAGCAGTGGCGCGGTTCCGGACTGAGCGCCTAGAACCGCTAGACCACCGCGGCCGGCTATCGGGTATAGAAGGTGCTCTGTGGTATACTACACTTGAAATATTAGATTTGTAATACTGTTTACATAGAATGAGTAACTTCTTTTGCAACCATTTTAAGCATTTCACTGGGTACATTGGTCCACGTGTTTATGAGCTATGTCCCTGTACACGGAATGATGCAACTGTGGGTAAAATGACATGCCATAAATGGGGATCATTTTACCAACAACCATGCTGATGGTTCCTGTCATCCTATGCGGTAGTCGGCCGCGGTGGCCGTGCGGTTCTGGCGCTGCAGTCCGGAACCGCGGGACTGCTACGGTCGCAGGTTCGAATCCTGCCTCGGGCATGGGTGTGTGTGATGTCCTTAGGTTAGTTAGGTTTAAGTAGTTCTAAGTTCTAGGGGACTTATGACCTAAGATGTTGAGTCCCATAGTGCTCAGAGCCATTTTGAACCTATGCGGTTCTGTTTATGAAAAATATAACATGTAGTTCACGATTCTCATTATTTCAGTAATAATGGAACGAAACTATAAGAAGTTAGTAATTTCCAGTCATGGGATTCAGACAGCCCGCAGACGGCTACTTTTTAATTTCTAAACAACATGCTTCACTACAATATTTGTAGTACTACATGTATGTACTAGTCCTATGTACGTTGTCCTCGATGGTGAGTGTTCATCGGAGGTGAGGGTATCATCTGGAGTGCCCCAGGGAAATGTGGTAGGTCCGCTGTTGTTTTCTATCTACATAAATGATCTTTTGGATAGGGTGGATAGCAGTGTGCGGCTGTTTGCTGATGATGCTGTGGTGTACGGGAAGGTGTCGTCGTTGAGTGATTGTAGGAGGATACAAGATGACTTGGACAGGATTTGTGATTGGTGTAGAGAATGGCAGTTAACTCTAAATATAGATAAATGTAAATTAATGCAGATTAATAGGAAAAGGAATCCCATAATGTTTGAATACTCCATTAGTAGTGTAGCGCTTGACACAGTCACGTCGATTAAATATTTGGGCGTAACATTGCAGAGCGATATGATGTGGGACAAGCATGTAATGGCAGTTATGGGGAAGGCGGATAGTCGTCTTCGATTCATTGGTAGAGTTTTGGGAAGATGTGGTTCATCTGTAAAGAAAACCACTTATAAAACACTAATGCGATCTATTCTTGAGTACTGCTCGAGCGTTTTGGATCCCTATCAGGTCGGATTGAGGGAGGACGTAGCAGCAATTCAGAGGCGGGCTGCTATATTTGTTACTGGTAGGTTTGATCATCACGCGAGTGTTACGGAAATGCTTCAGGAACTCGGGTGGGAGTCTCTGGAGGAAAGGAGGCGTTTTGTGAACCACTACTGAGGAAATTTAGAGAACCAGCATTTGAGGCTAACTGCAGTACAATTTACTGCCGCCAACTTATATTTCGCGGAAAGACCACAAAGATAAGATAAGAGAGATTAGGGCTCGTACAGAGGCATATAGGCAGTCATTTTTCCCTCGTTCTGTTTGGGAGTGGAACAGAGAGAGAAGATGCTAGTTGTGGTACGAGGTACCCTCCGCCACGCACCGTATGGTGGATTGCGGAGTATGTATGTAGATGTAGATGTAGTTTCTGTGTGTGTGTGTGTGTGTGTGTGTGTGTGTGTGTGTGTGTGTGTGTGCGTGCGCGCTCGTGTGTGCGTATGTGTGTGTCTAGTGTAGTGAAATGCTTGTGTTGTCTGATGATGGCGATGAGAGAAGGGAGAAGGTGAAACCCGGTACCTGGTATCGGCACAGCCTACTCCTCGCTATTAGCTCCAACGGGGCCGCTAAGCAACATCCCCATCACACGGACGTATCACCATGAGCAGTTTCACATGTCCTCACTTCATAAGACATTCGTATTTAAACCAGGACATTGGCGCAAAGATTGGTGATCAGTAACTTTACGTCGTCACCTCCCCGTCCCTTGCCGGCCAAATACTGGCAGTGAAAATTTTTTCCAGCAGCAGGATTCGAACGGGCGCCACCGCAGAAATTTGCGTTAGCGAGCTCGGTGACGGGCGTGGGTGCAGAAGGTTCTTGACGCTGTTTATAACGAGCAAATGGGATGGCAGCGTGCCTCAGAAATGTTCGGTCTTCCTCAAGCTCCTTCAAGGAGGAGAGAGTGAGACAAGAATAAGCGTATTGTAGGAGCTGATAAAACTTTAGGTCGGTTCCGGGAAGCGCCTTCAATAGAGCTGGAAACTGAATTAATACCGCACATTGAATCCAGGCTAGTTGATTTACGTTAAATGATGTAAGAAAACTGACATTTGTGTCTCTCTTGGTATGTCATTTTAGCCAACTTTCCCCTATAGCTGTTATCAACCAATCCTTCAAAGCCTCATAATATAAGAACACTGCCCGTCTTATTATGGGATTTTTTTAAAAAAAGCCTTTGAAAGGACTTGGTACTTTTCAGTCTAAGCCAGAGATCGAAATACTTTTATTCCGATGATCAGTTTTACTTAAAAGAGGATATTATAATTAGTATTACTTAAAGACACATTGATAGTTTTCGAAATACTTTGAGTAGACAAGATGCTCTGAGTAGACAAAATGTAATTTAGGTGTCGTAATCCTGTTATTAGACGGAATCGTTTGGTATACATCAGGTGAACATTATGTTTGATGTTTATTTTCACATCCTTCTGGTGACTCCGATTCAGTACTCTACATTAATTACCAGATGCACCCGTCTAATCTTCAGCAATCTGCTGTAGCATCACACTTCAGAATCTACTAATCACATCCTCTCAGTACTGCTTATCCTCACATTTCACTTCCGTATTAGGCTACACTTCAACAACGCTTCAGTTTACTTTAAATGTTAGCAAAGATCTCTTTTTCAGAAGTGTTTTTCTTGTTGTTACTAGTATTAGAAAATAATGAGTCGATGCGTTTGAGTTGTAGCTGTACAGAAGAACGTTGAAAGTTAGACGACTGGTAATGTAAGAAATGGGAAGGTTCTCCGAACAATCGGTGAGGTGAGGAATGTGTGGAAAACATTGAAAAGAAGAAGGGAGAGGATCACCGGACACCTATCAATACTGGGTTTAAGGGGAAGCTGTGACAGGTCACATCAAAATCAGTCGTATGACTGAAGACGAAAAAAGGGAAAATGTGCAGATTGAATAATATGGGGTGCAGGCTACATATAGGCCATTGCTGCAACCTCAATCATTCTCTCCCATTCGTGGCCTCCAACTATTATAATTGCGGCCTGGTTTTTGTACAAGCTACAGATAACATTTCATTGACAGAGGTTATGTGTTTCAACAGATGTTATGAGTGAAAGAAACGTACTAAAGGAACTTACCCGAGTTGCCGCCATAGAAAGAGCTGTATGGGGATAGGGAGAGCTTGGTCGTTGTAGCTGTCGTCCAGAGAGGCTCGTCGATCCATTTCTTCTGATCTGAAAATAAATGCATCATTTATTGACTGTCGTTGTTGATTGATTAACAGAAAAAATATGTTCCAGAAGAATATGTTATTGCAGCAATGAAATGTAGATTTAGAGTAGTCTGCCACGGTAGTCGCGCAGTCAGCGTAGCTGCTTGCTAACGGGAGGGGCCCTGGCTCGATTCCCTGCAGGAGATTTTATTCCGCTCGGGGACTGGATGTTGTGTTGTCTTTATTTTCGTATCGTCATAAACGACATTCCGGTGATGAGATAACTGTATGGGAGCATACTGAAAGCCAATAAATTAAAAAAATTGAGTCACAGTAAGTTTTAAAAGCTACAGTTCACTTATAAAAGTCTCAAAACTGTCGGACGTTTTGTGTTTGGAACTTACTGTAGTGTACCTAATGATACAGTTATTCGATTATAATATAATAGTTAACATTTGGAAGCAATATTTTCCGCTTAACGAGTCGAAGTAGTGTAATTCTCAGCCAAACGGGAGAAGAATTTAATTCTGCATAACGACTTTTGTAATGTTGCGTTACAGAAATCCAAAACCTCCTTTCCTTTTTGTACGTTCATAAATATTACCAATGAGTACATGCTTGGACAGGATTCGCTAGTGAGGGAAGACTTTCAACTACTTTATAATGTGAATTAATGATTATTTTGGTAAATTAACTTCTTATTCTTTTATTTTGTCTGTTATGAAGAAGGTAGTTGACGACAACCGGTGCCTGTAAACAAGGTGGTAAGCTGTCAGCATCGACAATATTTTCTGTAACATAGGTCATGTAACCTCTTTTGCGACTGTAATAAACATCTCATTTAGACTACGCGTTTCACTTTATTTGAAATCATCGCCAGAGGTTGATTGTTTGTTCCCTACATAACTCCTGTTGTTCTCTACATATGAGTGTTCGATTTTTGGTATACTGCACATCACTGCCACTGAATATATTTTCAGTTGTATGTTTAGTAGATCCAGTTACACCTAGTGTACTTTGTTTTGATGTTGCCTGCAACATTTCCCGTTGGATAAGTGACTAAGAAAGAATGTACAATACCTGGTAAAATGTTGTAAGTATATAAGAATTTCTGCGGGAAATTCAGGAAGAATAGGAAATGAAACGGGAGAGAATGAAAAAAGAATGAACGAAAATTTTGAAATCTGTATACAACTGGCCATAAAAAAGTGTCCATTTCACTGGAAACACTGAATATACATGTACGAAGAGTGAAAAGGTAAATCACGATGAAACGACAAAATATCAGTGTCCCACGGGGCAAAAATAAAGTATTTATCTATAAGATGTAAGTCACAGGAACGTAAGGGGGGTACAGAAGTAGTGCTTCTCGCTTTAGGTCTTTAACCCTGATTATGAAAAAGTCTGTAAGGCACATTACCATGCGAACCAGCTTGCATGGGCATTTATGCAGAAGTATTTCTCTGCTAGAACGTACTAACTTTCGTTGACTAGAAGAAACCTCTTCATACAATTGGTACGTATCTTTCAAACGCTGTTCATGAGTCATACGAGTAAAGCTCCCTTAGTTTAGTACGTGGAGCTATCTGTCGTTCTCTACAAGAATATAACAGTTTGAGAGTTTTGTGATAAGTTCTGTTCAGAATTATTCTAAATAAGCCTCTCTTACGTACGTACTAATAGTCGTATTTCAGGGGATGACTCTCAGGTCTCTCTCCCCATAACTCATGCCATTGCTGTATAAAATACTACATTAAGGAATTTATTCGCTTGTAAGTTTGACGGTTAGTTTTTCATAACAAGCTTCTCAGAGAGCACGGATTTCTTTTCTGCCAGCCCTTGGTCTAAAAAAGTACAAAGAACGGTTGGAAAGTTTTGGAAGCTGCGCCTGCAGAAGCTCTAGTGAAAATGTGTTTCTGAACATACTGATATCTTTATTATTATCATTATTATTGTTTTTTACAATTCAAGTACCGTAGGACCAAACTGAGGAGTAAATCTCCAAGGTCATGGATCGTGTCAGCACATGAAATTGCAACATAAAAGTAATAACAGATAAAAATAAAATGTTTATGAACCCGAAACTGTCAATCCATAAGTTTAAGTAAATGTAGTCAACAGTACAACAAGAATCAGCTTAATTTTTCAAGGAACACCTCGACAAAATAGGAGCGACCCATGCGGAAACTCTTCGGTTTCGATTTGAAAGCGCGTGGATTACTGCTAAGATTTTTGAATTCGAGTGGTAGCTTATGGAAAATGGATGCAGCAGTATGCTGCACACCTTTCTGCACAAGTGTTAAGGAAGACCGATCCAAATGCAGGTTTTTTTATTTCTGCCGAGTATTAACTGAGTGAAAGCTGCTTATTCGTGAGAATAAGCTAATACTGTTAACAATAAATGACAAAAAGGAACATATACTGAGAAGCCAATGGCAAAATACCCAGACTCTTGAACAAGGGTCGACAAGAGGTTCGTGAACTTATACCACCTATTGCCCGAACCGCCCGTTTCTGAGCCAAAAATATCATTGTAGAATGAGAAGAGTTTCCCAAAAACACAATACCATACGACATAAGCGAATGAAAATAAGCAAAGTAGATCAATTTTCGTGTCGAACGCTCACTCACTTCAGATACCGTTTGAATAGTAAAAATGGCAGCATTAAGTCTCTGAACAAGATCCTGAACGTAGGCTTTCGACGACAGTTTGCTATCTATCTGAATACCTAGAAATTTGAAAGCTCAGTTTCATTAATCATATACCCATTCTGTGAAATTAAAACGTCAGGTTTTGTTGAATTGTGTGTCAGAAACTGTAAAAAGTGAGTCCTACTATGATTTAGCGTTAGTTTATTTTCTACAAGCCATGAACTTAAGTCATGTACTGCACTGTTTGAAACCCAGCCAATGTTGCACACAACATCCTTTACTACCAAGCTACTGTCATCAGCAAACAGAAATATTTTAGAGTTACCTGTAACACTATAGGGCATATCATTTATATAAATAAGGAACAGGAACACTGATGCCTGTGGCACCCCCCACTTGACTGTACCCCAATCAGACCCCACATCACCGTCATTCTTAACATAGTGAATAATGGCCTTTTGCTCTCTGCTGCTACAGTAAGAGGTGAACCAATTGTGGGCTACTCCCCATATTCCGTAATGGTCCAACTTCTGAAGCAATATTTTGTGATCACCGCAATCAAACGCCTTAAATAAAAAAAAATATGCCTAGCGTTCGAAACGTTTTGCTTAAACCATCCAGTACCTTACAGAGAAAAGAGAATATAGCATTTTCAGTTGTTAAACGACTTCTATAGCCGAACTGTACATTTGATAGCAAACCGTGTGATATAAAATGATCAATTATCCTTACATACACAGCCTTTTGAATAACTTTAGCAAACACTGATGGAATAGCAACAGATCTAAAACTGTCTACGTTATCCTTTTCCCTCTTTTTATAAAGCGGCTTTGCTACTGAATACTTTAATCGTTCAGGAAACTGACCATTCCTAAAGGAAAAATTACAAATATGGCTAAATACAGGGCTAACATGTTCAGCACAGAACTTCAACAGTCTGCTAAGCTCTCCATCATTACCATGAGCGTCCTTAGTCTTCAGTGTTTTAATTATTGACTCAATCTCCCCCTTGTCTGTATCACAGAGGAGTGTTTCAGATATCGATCTCGGAAAGACATTTGCCAAGGAAGTTATATTATTCCCTCTAGAAACTAAGTTATTATTTAATTCACCAGCAATACTCAGAAAATGATTTATCAGTAACCAAAATATTTTTACTATTAACTGACTTTATATAATCGACCTTGTGCTGCTGACCAGACACTTCCTTCACAACTGACCATTTGGTTTCAATTTTACCATGTGAATTAGCTATTCTATTTGCGTACCACATACTCTTTGCCTCCCAAATAACATTTTCAAGCACTTTATAGTACTGTTTGTAATGGGCTACTGTAACTTTATTGTGACTACTTTTAATATTTTGATATAATTACCACTTTGTTCTACATGATATCCTTATCCCACTAGTCAGCCACCTGGGTTGCCTATTACTGCTAGTACCCAGTTTAGAACGTTCTAATGGAAAGCAACTCTCAAAGAGCATGAGAAAAGTGTTAAGGAAAGCATTATATTTATCATCTATGTTATCAGCACTATAAATATCCTGCCACTCTTGTTCCTTGACAGAGTTTAAAAAACCTCTCTACTGTTGTTGGATTAACTTTCCAACATAGTTTGCAATTATATGTGACATTTATTTGAGCACAAAAGCTTTTTGTGTTAAAATTTGTGCATCATGGTCTGAACGGCCATTCACCCTTTTACTAACAGAATACCCATCTAGTAATGAAGAATGAATAAAAATATAGTCTGTGGCTGTGCTACTGTTGGAAGAAACACAGTCTGCATCAGATCATATAAATTTAGATCTACCAACATCTCCTTGAGATCTACCAACATTCTTTTTCTTGCACCATCATATACAAAATTTAGATTGAATCATCACATACAACTAATTTCTGGTACTTCCTATAAAGTGAATCAAGAACACACCGTAGCTTGAACAGAAATGCTCGGAAGTCAGAATTAGGGGGCCTATATACAACAATAATTAGAAGTTCAATTCCACTAAATTCAACTGCCCCTGCACAACATTCAAATATCTGTTCAGTCAATTGCCGTGATACACCTATGGACTCAAATGGAATACTGTTTTTTATGTACATGGCCACTGCCCCATCCCACAAGGAACTCCTTGAAAAACAGCCAGCGAGTCTGTATCCTGGTAAAGGAAGCCTCTGAATTGTCAAAGTACTTAAGTGGTGTTCCGACATACCAATAAATTCAGAGTCAACACGTATAAGCAGTTCACTAACTTTATCTCTAATAACTCTTATGTACTGATGAAATATGCTAATTCCTTCTCCACTTGGAAACATGACATCCTCTGAAGGTGAGCCCTTAGTTAGAGGGACTTCCTTTAAGCATGTATACCTATCAGCTGACTTCAGTCTAACACCAACTACTTTAGGAATTTTCCCACGAGTGATCCCACCACCATCCACTACACTGTCACCTGTAAGCTCTGCCAGCCTCCCCTTCCCATACCTATTTTAGTGTAGGCCATGCCTAGTGAAGCCTAATCTACTGATAGACTCACCTGCACCACTGAAATTTGACCCATGCCCTCTGCCATCGGCGCCCTCCCCAGCCCCTTGTTAATACGCTTAACAGACGCATTAAGATGAGGCCGATCATGATGCTGAAACAGTTGTACGAAATGTACGTTGGTGACACCAGTTTGAGTAGCTATCTTTACCAGGTCACCACCTACATCATAGTTCCCGTCCCTATCAATAGTGTTACTTGCTCCACCCATTATCACTGCCTTGTCCTCCTTCGTAAAATTCCTATGTAACTCCTCTATGCTGTCAGTCACCTGAGCCAACCCAGCACTAGGCTTCACAATACTGGTGACCTAGTACTCATTCCCCAACACTTCCTGAAACTGCTGGCCCACACCTCTACTGTGCGAACTACCTAGGAGCAGAACCTTCTTCTTTCTGTTAGATTTTGCAACTGACCTAGGCCTCCTAAGTGCTGAGGACTGATGCATGTTCCCTACATCTACAGCTACCAGAGGCTCCTCTCCACTCAGTTCTGACAGTTGGTCAAATCTATTGCATATACGCAAAGTACATCTGAATACCTCCTCCTCCTCCTAGCTGCCTTCTTGCAAACTGTCAGTTCCCATTCCCCAGCACCCTTCACCCTCCTCAACCTATCTAGTTCCTCCTTTGTGCGTTGTAACTGCACCTGAAGGGCACAGATCTTACACTCCTGCTCCTCTATCATCTTATTTGTACTACAGATTCTGCATTCCCAGGAGAGGATCTCGCTAGGATGCCCACTGGCTTCTCCACTGTATTCCTCCCAATGAAAATACTTTGCACAAATCCCACACCGTAACCCACTACTCACAAACCTATGACAGAGCACACACTTCTCACTCATGGTAAAATTTTGAAGTTACTGAAAAAAAAAAAAAAACTCTACGTCTACGTTACCTAAGTTCAGTTACACCAAACCTATCCATTCATGCACTAAAGCCACGAGCTTAGTTGATTTGTCTTGCCAGAGCTTCAGAGACGTCACAACAAAGGAAAGGGTGAAGGACTAGGAGTTTTTGCGGAACTGTCTCACTGTTCAGTACGAGGTGCGAAATGCAGTTTGTCTGTGAGATTTTAAAAAATGTCTCTCTTCATGAGAAACATATAAGATCGGATAAGAAATGTATGCTGCCATCTTAAGATGACTTAGATCTGTAACGAAATATTTTTAGCTCATTCAGTGACCGTGGGACTGGTTGCATGTTAAATATCAAACCTCTCCACAATATTTCAAAGAATGACGATAGATGAAACTTCTCTAATGACCCCCTTTCGCCCCTCCTCCTCCTCCACCCATTCTATTTGAGTGGAATGAGGCTCCCTGGCGAGACCCAGATATATTCTCCCATACTTTCATTTCCATAATCACCCATGACATGAAAAATACAACACTGCACTGACGTCTATATTACTCGTAAGAAAACAGACAACAGGACTTGCGCATCGACGACTGACTATGTGCAGTATCTGATCAAAACCCTTCGAACAATTCTTAGTGGAAATTATTGTGGGGTATGGAGTGTATCCACTCTTTATATTTATGAAGGCTTGAATTACGCTAGAGATAGTTTGGAAGAGGTATCTCGAATGTCTGAGGAGGAATGGTAGCCCATTCTTCCTCAAGAGACGGAACCAGAGAAGGTAGCGATATTGGACGTTGGGGCCATGAGCGAAATTGATGTTCTAACTCATTCCAAAGGTGTTCCATGGGTATCCGGTCGGGACTTTGTGCAGGTTAGTCCACTTCTGGAATGTTACAGTCAAACAAACCATTGCATGACAAATGACGCTTTATGACAGTGTGCATTGTCGTGGTAATATTATCACCATCTTCGCACTGTTCCTGTCCTATACACAGTACACAGTTCTGTAAAATTTGTTCATACCTCCCCGTATTGGGGGTTAAGGGTAATAACACCACTTCTTGTGTACTTCATTGTTTGCACTACACATGATTGCAGGTAACGTTCTCCAGGCATTTGCCAAACTCAAAGCCTTGTGTCGGATTGTGTTGTAACTACGACCGGGATGGTCACGGGGTAGCAATGATGGAAAGCGTGGCGGGACCTGCGGAGAGGCCCGCGAACAACAACACAACGGGAGAGGACGGACACGACCAACAAAGGACAGAACAAACAACAACAAGATCGAACAATGGAGTCACAATGAAACCTAACAAACACGTCCACTTGTACACAGAACAAGAAACTAAGATGTCTAATGCGAGGCAAGGTGTCAACAGACGAACGCGAGATTAGACTGACTGGCTGAGCCTTTTTTTTCTTTATTGTGATTTCATTCCCCTGCCCCACATGGGCAGGGGAAGGCTGTCAGCGTCACAATCTGCCGCTCTTCAGCCGAGTGACATGACAAGTAAAACAAGAATAAAATGTTACATATATAAGGCGATAAAAAATTGGAACATAAAACAGAGTAAGGGGAGAAAATGGATATAAAGATACACTGACATGTTCATTGGGGGACAATCAAAACAGTCACCAGAAAGTTAAAAAAACACAGTTGGCGTTTCTTAAAACACAAAGAAGACACTGAATGCACATGTACAGGTTAAAAGTCGGCCACAGTATTAAAAATACTCCAGAACAACACACTTAAAACCCACTTGGAGCACAGAAGATGAAGAATAAAACTGCCAGGTGGGACGTGCCGAGGGAAAGGTCAGAGAGGATGGAAAAGGAGGGGAGAGCAAGGGGCAGCAGGGGAGGCAGTGGGATGAAGAGAGTAGGTGCGTCAGCGGGTACACTAAAAGGCAGGAGACATGTGGGGCAGGAGATGAAGAGGGAAGACAAGGCAGGAGGGAGTGCAGGGACACTGAAAAGGGGCACAAGTGAGGGAGGGGGAGTAGGAGGGGGAAGCCGCTCAGGAGAAGGGAGGGGGAGAAGAGGGAGCCCTGAGGAGGAGGCAGGAAGATGGGGTTAGAGTTGGTAGGAAGGGTAGATGTCAGGGCGAAGCTGATCATCCGGAAGGGGTAGATGGTGGAAGGTGTGGAGATGGAGAGAGGGTGGGACACAACGGTAAAGGCGCGGCAACTGGTTGGGGGCAGAGAGGAAGGGAGACACTAGGGGGTGAGGGGGATCAATGCGCCAGACAATATATAGTGTGCAGATGTGTTCAAGGAAAAGGAGAAGGTGGGGGAAGGGGATGAGGTTGTAGAGGATGCGCGTGGGGGACAGAAGGAGGATAAATGGCTGAGCGAGAGGCAGGCGCTTAAGTACGCTATCGGGGGCGCCGCTATTGGCCTCTGGAACCACGTGTTCCACTGTGGCGCCCTCACACTAAAAGCGGGCCAGGAGGCGCGCGCCGCCACAGCTTACGGCGCGATGGTGCAGAGTCCTCTATGGGTCTTCGACGTCCATGACGTCTGGCGCGGATTCAAATTCCGTGGTGCACGATACCAGAGATTGCCACAGGGTATAGTGTGATTCATCACTCCAACTCTCTTGCTTCTAGTCATCCAATATCCAATGCCGCCGTTCTTTACATCAACTCAAGTGTCTCTTGACATCGACTGCAGAATGTGTGGCTTAAGAGGAGCTGGTCAACCATTGTACACCACTCTTTGTAACGCCCTGCATACTCATTGCGCTTGGTGGACTGCTGGTAGCACTTTGAAACTCACGAATGTATGCTTCCGCTGATTTTATACCATTTTCCTCCACAGTGCTCGAGGGTTGCTGTCCATCAGTACATGAAGGTTTGCCTGGTATTGACTCAGCTATGCCTGTTCCTTAGCGTTTATAAATCACCATCAGTTGTCTTGGGCAGCTTTAGAAGGGTTGAAATGTCTCTGATAGATTTGCTACTCAAGTGACATCCCATGGCTAGTCCACATTAGCAGTCAGTGTGCTAACCTGATCGCCCCATTCTGTTGTTACTGCTTCTCTATCTCAACACAATATTCCTCAACTCCTTTTTTACTGGCGGGTTCACTTCTCGTGACATCTAGTGGTCAATTCCGCATTCCAAAAGAGTGTCCGCATACTTTTGATCAATTATTATACGTGCTCACTACGTGACTTTTCTTTGTTTTTGCAAAAGAAAACTCAACTGAAAAGAACCGAACGCGCAGGCGCGGGGGCAAGAGACTGGACTCTTTGGGAGTGCAGCGGTTCGAATGCGTCCGGCCGTCATGCTATAGGATGTCCTAATCGCTTAAGGACACAAGGTACTTTCCATCTCAGGAAGTACAGACAGTAGAACACTGAAATGTTTCCACCCACATTGACACTATTTGCAAACAAAAGGACGTTTCCTGATGAATAATATATTAAAATTTTAATTTTCGATTAAATTCTTAAAATAAAAAAGGCCATAGGGTTATTTATAATATATGTAGAAAGCTAAGGAAAATGTCACTTAATGCATAAGTGCTAAGTTAAAATTTCTTTGCTCTAAAATAAGTAGCTTCAGAGAAAATGTACATTAGGCTAGATCCAGGAAACTGAGTTTTATGTTTTTTTGCACCTACAAGTCTTTCATGCATTCTTGCTCTGGACTCATCATTTAAATTCACAGCTTTTTCCATTGCATCTGTATTAGATTCCTCTGCCACTGATTTGCAAGCAGCACGCAGTAGAGAATTATACTTCTGAAATTTTGTAGGAGGGCTTCATAAAAAGTTCCCTGTGTTAACCCCTTTTCAACAGTTCGTATGCAATACACAAACCTAATATTGTTTTCATTATATTCACTATTTTCCTTCTTGCAGGTGCTCCAGACCTTCTTTTGTTGAAAATTTTGAAAATGGACCTCGACATTTCGTTATTCAGAAAAAAACGCACATATTACGTTACTACCACAGAAAATAACTGAATGCACGACAACAAACAAAGTAGCCAATATCTGAAAGCTTAAAACAACGAAAAAAGATGTCCCTAGGTTTATGAATCCAAAGAAGTGAAGTCACAGGGGAACAAGTGAGCGCGTCTCACTCCGCAAGCCGCTAATTAAACTGACTGTTTAAACAAGAATTTGGCCTAAAATATTCTTGTATTCGCAAAAAGCAAACTTCAAACCATCATAATCATAAATAAAAGAAAATTTCATATTTTCCTCATGTTCAAGGTCCCTTCTCCCGTTAATGCAAACACCGACATCGACCCTCTGAAGAAGACATGGCCTCTTTCGTTCCCATCCCTCTCTAACTATAGCTTATCGCTACCTCTCTGATGAGCTCGTCGTTGATGTGACGTTAAACGGTAGTGTCATTTTAGTCAGCTGAGAAGCTCTAGATGTTTTAAATAAATTAGTACATGTGCAGCTGTCTGATGATGGCTGTGTCCAGCTACTACAAGACTCTTGTGAAAAGCATGAAATGTATTAGCAATTGCGAATGTGGGCTGCCATCATGTGTAATGGAATGACGACAATGAAAACTGTGACGGACCGGGACTCGAACCCGGATTTCCCGCTTATCGCGAGCGGTCGCCTTACTATTTGGCTACCCGAGCACGACTCACAACCACACTCCCACTTCCCAATGTTGTCAACCATGTGTCCACATCTGTACTCGTACATCCATTACAATTCCAGTGCAGGGGAGATATTTTACTTGAAAGTCGCTTGCCTGGTGTCGGCAGATAAATATACGGTACTGCAGTGCCTGAGTTATTGCGTATCAAGATGCAAAGTTCCTTCGGACATCCATGCATGTCCGAAGAAATTTTGCTTCGTGATTGGGAATAACAAAAAAAAAAAAAAAAAACAAAAAACAAAACAAAACAAAACAAAAAACAACGTCGTCGTGTTGTGGCTTTCCAGCAGGGCGTGTTGTTTGTTGACAGTTGAATGTCTAATTCGTTGTGGGCGCTGATACCTTCTGCGTTGTTCCATTGAACTCCCTGTTGTGTGCTGGTCGGGTGGAGAGATAGTTATCCTGTCGCTTGGTCCGTTGACTGTCTGTTGGTTGGGTTGCCAGCGGATTGAGAATGTCTTGGGCGGACTGCCTGTCTCACCTAAGCGAGCGTTAGTGTTTGAATTCCATGCCGACCTTTGGAAATATCTGAGCGCCGTTTGATGTGCTGCCTTTTCTTATTTGTCCTTGTTGTTTATTTATGTATGGCTCCTAGCCGATTTTAAATTAAAGTTGTTTTGACCTTAAGACTTGAGATTGTTTGGGCCTTCAGCCTGATTTAAAGAAATTTTAGGATAATGCCTTCTGCCTTTTAAAATTCAAACACCTGTTTTGAGCCTTAAGTTATTGACCTTCAGCCGATTTTAAGTTAAAGTTGTTTTGCCCTTAGGGCGAGAGATTGTTTTGGCCTTCAGCCTAATTTAGAGAAATGTTTTAAGATGAGGCCTTCTACCTTTTAAAATTCAAATTCTTGTTTTGAGTCTTAAGTGATTAGCCTTCAGCTGGTTTCAAATTAAAGTTGTTTTGCCCTTGAGGCGTGAGACTGAATGGCACATTTAGTCGGGAATTAAGTTCCAAAATTAATGTTTGGCTTGTTCTGTTTTTAACGTTTACCTTACTCTTGTAATGTTCGTCAAATGAATAAAGTAGTATATTTGAGTGCAACTGACAGCCACTCATTTTGGCCCCTTTCCACAAATTGAACTATCTGTCCTGTCCTGCGGGTATAGGAGGGGATATCACACAGCCTTACACAAAGTTGACCACAAGCATCCCGTAAAGCACAGTTGTGGCAGACTTTGTGTATTGCTATGGTATGAAGGAAAAACGTGGATAATTTTTTTTCCAGAGTAACGTGTGAACCAGGGTTAAACCCATGGAGCTAATAATTCTGCACGACCCCCACAATGCTACAAACAGCCACCTGAAGACAAGTCGTTAGACCAGTAGTCGTCAAACTGTACCCGGGGGCCTTTATGTGGACTGTGGTTCTCACACGAGGATGACACGACGTTGGGATGACTGATTTACTTCAAACTTTGTACACCTTTGTTATTAAAACAACATGATGTTCAAGTAGTGACGTGCACTGCTCTGTCAGTTCCGATAAAATAACAAGAGTTCAGGGGTCTATTATGTAACTGATGTAACTGTTTGTAGGGGCCAGATGTTATAATTCATGGTTGTCAAGTGGATAGCCGGAATGGTAGCTCAGCGTGTAATAAAAAAACTGAGTCAATGGATCAACGATGAACTTGAACAAGTGTCATTGGACGTCCGCCCCGAACAAATACAGCGACCAGAACAAAGTGAGATAAATAAAAAAAGTCGATAGCGTTCGCGCTTTGCATGAGCGTCGTGGACGAGGGGACAGATCAAATCCCGCAAACAATTATTTTTCACTCTCTTATTTTTTCATCATTGGTCACATTGTTTGATTTATACATTTGAGAGGTAATATAATGAATGAAAACGCGTCCATTTTCATTTAGTTGTAGTGAATTTCGTATATTATTTGGCTATTTTGTATAGATTAAAAATTAAGTTTGAGCGGCAGTCGAACCGTTACTTCAAATACGCTGATCTTAGGGAGCTCTCAAATGTCATCTAAATTAAATAATGTGACAAGTGATGAAAAAAGTATAGATTAAAAAAATACACTCCTGGAAATGGAAAAAAGAACACATTGACACCGGTGTGTCAGACCCACCATACTTGCTCCGGACACTGCGAGAGGGCTGTACAAGCAATGATCACACGCACGGCACAGCGGACACACCAGGAACCGCGGTGTTGGCCGTCGAATGGCGCTAGCTGCGCAGCATTTGTGCACCGCCGCCGTCAGTGTCAGCCAGTTTGCCGTGGCATACGGAGCTCCATCGCAGTCTTTAACACTGGTAGCATGCCGCGACAGCGTGGACGTGAACCGTATGTGCAGTTGACGGACTTTGAGCGAGTGCGTATAGTGGGCATGCGGGAGGCCGGCTGGACGTACCGCCGAATTGCTCAACACGTGGGGCGTGAGGTCTCCGCAGTACATCGATGTTGTCGCCAGTGGTCGGCGGAAGGTGCACGTGCCCGTCGACCCGGGACCGGACCGCAGCGACGCACGGGTGCACGCCAAGAGCGTAGGATCCTACGCAGTGCCGTAGGGGACCGCACCGCCACTTCCCAGCAAATTAGGGACACTGTTGCTCCTGGGGTATCGGCGAGGACCATTCGCAACCGTCTCCATGAAGCTGGGCTACGGTCCCGCACACCGTTAGGCCGTCTTCCGCTCACGCCCCAACATCGTGCAGCCCGCCTCCAGTGGTGTCGCGACAGGCGTGAATGGAGGGACGAATGGAGACGTGTCGTCTTCAGCGATGAGAGTCGCTTCTGCCTTGGTGCCAATGATGGTCGTATGCGTGTTTGGCGCCGTGCAGGTGAGCGCCACAATCAGGACTGCATACGACCGAGGCACACAGGGCCAACACCCGGCATCATGGTGTGGGGAGCGATCTCCTACACTGGCCGTACACCACTGGTGATGTCGAGGGGACACTGAATAGTGCACGGTACATCCAAACCGTCATCGAACCCATCGTTCTACCATTCCTAGACCGGCAAGGGAACTTGCTGTTCCAACAGGACAATGCACGTCCGCATGTATCCTGTGCCACCCAACGTGCTCTAGAAGGTGTAAGTCAACTACCCTGGCCAGCAAGATCTCCGGATCTGTCCCCCATTGAGCATGTTTGGGACTGGATGAAGCGTCGTCTCACGCGGTCTGCACGTCCAGCACGAACGCTGGTCCAACTGAGGCGCCAGGTGGAAATGGCATGGCAAGCCGTTCCACAGGACTACATCCAGCATCTCTACGATCGTCTCCATGGGAGAATAGCAGCCTGCATTGCTGCGAAAGGTGGATATACACTGTACTAGTGCCGACATTGTGCATGCTCTGTTGCCTGTGTCTATGTGCCTGTGGTTCTGTCAGTGTGATCATGTGATGTATCTGACCCCAGGAATGTGTCAATAAAGTTTCCCCTTCCTGGGACAATGAATTCACGGTGTTCTTATTTCAATTTCCAGGAGTGTAAGTGTTAGTGGGATTCAAGCCGTCGCCTCGTTCATGATCTTCTTGTTTAGTGCGAACGCTAATCACTTTTTTTTTCTACCTCTACTTCTACTTGGCACCACCACTTTACATTTACCATAAAAAAAAAAGAAATAAACTCTTCCTCTTCAGGCGTTGCCCCTAACTATTCCCAAAAGTTGTCCCAAGGGATAGGTTCTACAGGTCTATAATTATTTATATTTATTTATTTATTTATAATTATTTATATTTCTACACCTACATCTACGTGGATACTCTGCAAATCACATTTAAGTGCCTGGCAGAGGGTTCATCGAACCACCTTCACAAATCTCTATTACTCCAATCTCGTATAGCACGCGGAAAGAATGAACACCTATATCTTTCCGTACGAGCTCTGATTTCCCTTATTTTATCTAGGTGATCGTTTCTCCCTATGCAGGTCGGTGTCAACAAAATATTTTCGCATTCGGAGGAGAAAGTTGGTGATTGGAATTTCGTGAGAAGATTCCGTCGCAACGAAAACCGCCTTTCTTTCAACCACTTCCAGCTGAAATCCTGTATCATTTCTGTGACACTCTCTCCCATATTTCGCGATAATACAAAACGTGCTGCCTTTCTTTGAACTTTTTCGATGTTCTCCGTCAGTCCTATCTGGTAAGGATCCCACACCGCGCAGCAGTATTATAAAAGAGGACGGACAAGCGTAGTGTAAGCAGTCTCCTTAGTAGGTCTGTTACATTTTCTAAGTGTCCTGCCAATAATACGCAGTCTTTGGTTCGCCTTCCCCACAACATTCATTTCATGTAATCACGACATTATAATTAGTAACTTGACCACCATGAACTCTGACATCTGGAACCTACGCACAGATACATAAGCCACATAATAGACGCGTAAAACTTCTCTTGTGATTTTCTCAGAATTGCCAGGATAATGCACCTTACTACTAGCACATTATGTTGTTTTAATAGCCAAACTTTGAAATAAATCTGTGATCCCAGTGTCGTGACCTCCCGTTATCATTCGTATTTTATAATAATGTGCTTCTAGCAACTAATAGCCAAATCCAGAAATCGTAAATGACTTTAAGAGATTCTTAGGAGTGTAATTTTCGTGCTCAATAAAAAACAAAATTGTACCGTCTATGCAACCAATTGAAGGCAGTTCGTTTGTTGCCATACGCGTTTCGTTATATTTATTTGGAAAGCATCATTGGTGGCCTGTAATACATGTTTCCTTTTTTAGATGCAAGAAACGTATTATATGGTGGATATAATATGCTGCTATATTACATTTTGTTGTGTCTTTCTCTAGTTTTTTAGGTAAATATCAGATTTTGTAGCACCAATTTCGTAATGTGAACTTCTCGTTCGGTGTTACTTACGATTTCCAGCGCCGTTAACTCATCTGTGTGATTCTGGAGATGCATTCGTTAGTTTCCATACTCCAGCTGACAGATTTCTGCCGTTCTTTCCCCCAAATTTGTCACATTGCATATATCACTTGCACTTTCCATTTTGTGATCAACTTATGTGTGTTTTCGGTGTGTAGCTGTGCCAACTGGTGTTGCGTGTTTGTCTTTCTTTTATTTGAGTTTTTGTTTGATATTTTTTGTTGCTTTTGTTGTGTGTGTGTGTCTTTATTTTCTGTGTGTAGTTGTGTATTTCTTTCCTGACAGGGTGTTACTTTTCTTCTTCTTTTGGATATTTGTATGTGTGTATTTTGTTGTGTGTAAATGTTTTTATTTTATTTATTTCTTTTTATTTAATATATATCAGTATTTGTGTATGTGTGTGGGGGAGGGGGCAGAGAGAAAGAATGAGGCGAGGAGATTCATTAATTATTTATCCTGGCAACATTTCTGCTTGTTATTGTTTTGGTGGCTAGCATGATCAGAGAGTTATTGTTTACATGGATTTGGTCGTTGAGTACCTTATTTTCCACTGCAATGGCTCTTTGTATGTGAAAGTTGTCTTGAAATGTCAGGAGCATTTTGTTGTGATTATTCACTCTGATAACTGTCATGTCACATTCCATGTTGGATGGCTCATGCCCATGATTTATCAGGTGTTCGGCGAAAGTAGAATGGCTATATTGATATTTCCAACTTCTTATATGTTTCTTACATCTGGTTTTGAAATTCCTGCTAGTCATCCATAGATATACTGATTTACATTCTTGGCACTATAGCTGGTATATACCTGCTCCTTCATATTTATCGGGTTTGTCTGTTGTTTGTAAATGTGATCGGAGTGTGTTTCTTGTTCTGTAAGCTATGTGTACTCCCTGTTTCTTTTTGATTTTGTGGGTGGTTGGTTGAAGCATGTATAATTATGTCTGTGGCTGCTGGCTTTTGGAAGATGCCAAATGTGTGTTTATTGTTGTCTCTCTTTGTCCTGTGACACAGAGTAAATAACACCCCATTCAGCAAAGAAAACCAAGAAAAAGAATTACAAACAGTACAGCTCATAGCCACTAACAATGGTTACAACTCCCACACAGTACAAAAACTCAGACAAAAAATTAAAACACAACTTAAGAAAAATCAAAACAAGCGGACAACACCAACACCAAAGGACCCCACAGACACTACAGCACACACGGAAAAACAACATAATAATAACACTCATGACATGAATAACAGAAAGAAATGGTACACCGTTACATACAAGCACAAAGCAACACACGAGATAGCAAAGATATTAAAGAAACAGGGATTACACGTAGCTTACAGAACAAGAAACACACTCCAATCACATTTGAAGACAACAGACAAACCAGATAAATACCAAGGTACAGGTATATATCAATTAGAATTCCAAGAATGCAAATCAGTATATGGGGGGATGACAAGCAGGAACTTCAAAACTAGATTTAAATAACATATAAGAAGTTGGAAATATGAAAATAGCCATTCTACTTTCGCCGAACACCTAATAAATCATGGGTATGAACCATCCAACATGGAATGTGACATGACAGTTATTAGAGTGAATAATCACAACAAAATGCTCCAGACATTGCAAGACCACTTTCATATACAAAGCGTCATTGCAATGGAAAAGAAGTTACTCAACGATCAAATCCATATGAACAGAAACTCTCTGATCATGCTAGCCACCAAAACAATAACAAACCGATATGTAACTATAAATAATTAATGAATCTCCTTCCCCTGTTTCTCTCTCTCTCTCTCTCTCTCTCTCTCTCTCTCCCTCCTCCTCTTTCCCCCACATACCCCAGACACACACATAAACATGTGTTTATATATATATTAATTTAAAAAATAAAAAATAATAAAATAAAGTAAAAACACTTACACACATCGAATTACACACACACACACACACACACACACACACACACACGCACACGCACACAAATATAAAAAAGGAACACCCTGTCAGGATAGAAATACACAATTACACCCTGGAAATACACATACATACACACACACACACACACAAACAAACAAACAAAACAAAAGAAAGAAAAAAAACCAAACCACAACACAAACCAAAGAAAGACAAACACGCAACAACAGTTGGCAACACTACACACTGAAAACACACATAAGGTGATCACAAAATGGAAAGTGCAAGTTGTAACACCGTTCTACTTACTTATCCCACTCGATCGGGATCTGAATAGCAGCCCAAATAGATATTAATTAATGCGACCGTGTGCCTAATTGGGCTGGCAATCGGATTGGACTGCTACGGAGTTGTTACATTCTATTTTGTCCTTCGCAAATACTGTAATAATGTACTGTTTGGTGGCAAGAAGAACAACAAACACAGCTTCACTAAACGAAACCTATATTCTTATCAAAAACCACAAAGATAAGGAGACAGCCACTGCCTTCGTCAATACACTGTTAATAACGGCTAATCTCAGCACAGGCTTCCTCGCTATTCATAATCGTCACACGCAACATACAATCACGGTAATCCAAATAATGCCGGCGCGGTAGACGCGGAATCTCAATAACGGCACATAAATATCACTGAATCACTCTGTTAATTATACTTTCTCACTTTCCCGTAAAATACTAACACAAAGGGGTTGAACCGCGGCGATGGCCACTCCCTTTGTCGGTAATTTCTATCAATTGCTGGCTTCTGCTCAGCTCTGCCCGCCTCCCGGGAACCTACAACACGTACTCACTGACTCAACTCTCGCTCTCGCGACCCAACACACTAATCGATAGTTGCCCTGTCGACCTGTGTGAGTGCAAACCTAGTAGTAAGGGCCTGCGGACCCCTTACAAAGTGATATATGCGATGTGACAATGTGGGAGAAAGAACGCCAGAAATCGGCCAGCTGGAGTATGGAAAGTAACGAATACAATTCCAGGACCACTCACATGAGTTAACAGCGGTGGAAATCGTAACCCCGGACGATAAGTTCACATTACGAACTTTGTGCTACAAAAGTTGATTTTAACCTAAAAAGCTAGAGAAAGACACCACAAAATGTAATGTAGCAGCATATTACATCTACCACATAATACGTTTATTGTATGTAAAAAGGGAAACATGTATTACAGGCCACTGATGATGCTTCCCAAATAAATGAAGCAAAACGCGTATGGCAACAAACTGCCTTCATGTGGTTACATGGACGGAACATACCTCCAAGAATTTAAAGCAACTAAGGGAGTGACGGAAAACAGAAAAAATGACGAAAACAAAAATGCTTACCGATATAGTAATATTTTAATCGACATTGGTGAATTTGCTAAAGTAAAGTTGCTCGCTTGCCTCAGGGGCTTAGGGTTACGTGCCGTGGCCAATGCGGGATTAGACGGTGTCAGAGGGGAAATGTTTTGCTGTTTGTCTGCCAGTATTGACAACTCACGGGCATGTGCGACTCTTACCGGTCAGCTGCTATGGTACAAATGTTGGCACAGAAGTAACAGGGATTCCACGAATTCGCCTTGTAGATGCCCTTATCTTCAAATGCGGAACTTACTTCTAGCAAAGACGTATGCATATTGCAATACTACGCAATCAGGAGAAGAAAAATAAAATTCAAATCATTTAGTAAACATTTATGATCGTATCTCATGTTTCAAAATGGCTCTGAGCACTATGGGACTTAACAGCTGTGGTCATCAGTCTCCTAGAACTTAGAACTACTTAAACCTAACTAACCTAAGGACATCACGCACATCCCTGCCCGAGGCATGATTCGAACCTGCGACCGTAGCAGTAGCGCGGTTCCGGACTGCGCGCCTAGAACCGCGAGACCACCGCGGCCGGCTCTCATGTTTCATTTCTGTGTAAGTACAATTACTGTTATTAATCAATTATTCCTCCCTTCACACAAACAACACAAGAAAACTTCGTCAGACAATTACAGTTCCACATTTTTGGAGTTGCTGAGGGTTGTGCTAATCTCAAACAGATAACAGTCCACACGAACTGGACCGAATGAAGCTGACTTGTAACGATCAGCCGGAGGTCAACTTATTGCGTTCTCGCGTCCATTCCATAGCCAGTCTATTTGCACAGATTATCAATTACTAATAAGATCGATACATATGCGGCCCGAGTTGCCTCCCCACAATGTCAGCATTGGCTCCTGTGCAAAAAAGTTTGACGACCATTGTGCTAGACCATTATAAACCAATCATGGTATAATAAAAGAAATTGAACCATCGCAAAAGACGACTGGTTGCAGTTATTTCTGTAAACCTTTACTCCTCCACTTGTTCATTTTCATGTCTCCCCTCTTCTGCAGTCCATTTGCTTCTCTGTCTCTTTGGAACTATTTAGTCTTGGTAGCCTTTCCATTTCTAAACTTTGTTTTTGTTTGTAAGTGATAGAGTACAGCAATCACTCGTCCTGTTTTTTTGCAGGTTTTATTTCGCAAATCCATATTTCGGCTAGTGCCTAGCCATTACCAATGCTAAAAATACAAGAAGTACATAGTCAGGTGATACAATAAAAAGTTACAGCTCATGGCAAAACCTATATGGCTTATATATTAGATTACATACCACTATTTTTTAATCTCGATGCATGTTAGTTCCCTGTTGTTCGGGCGTCAGTCACAGTTCTTTAAATATTACTGTATAAAGAAGGTAGGCTGTGTGGAGAACACATCGATTGGTTGTATGGCGCCCTCTATATGAACTACGTATATAACATTTAAAGGAAAGTAAAAAAAAAAAAACTTCAAATTTGCATGGGAATTACATAAAATAATTTGTTTTTGTGTTTGCTTCAATTTTCAGCTCCTTGCTTACTTATATCAATTTCTTCTAGGTATTAATCCACCTTTCTAAGCTAATTGAATTTAACTTTTAATTTTTCAAAACTTTGTAACATGTTTCTTATATCCTTTGGGCGCACCCGTAGAACATTAGTCTTTTATTCCTAATTCCGTCTGCAGTTTTCCCCACACGATCGTATACTTCCGTGTTTCTTCTCAATTTAACTGTTTTCACCCTTGTTCTTTTCCTTATGCAGAATTATTTCCCAAAGCACATTATTCATTGTTTTGTACCAGCCACAGTATGTTCTTCCATCTGCCATCTTACTTCGCAAACGAATTTTCACTCTACAGCGGAGTATGCTCTGGTCTGAAACTTCCTGGCAGATTAAAACTGTGTGCCGAAGCAGGACTCGACCACGCGGCCTTTGCTTTTCACTTTCTTTTCATGTTATGGAACATAAAAAAGGGAGACTCCCTCTAAACCGTTTTCTCATCTGAGCTGTACAAGCACGAACTGCTAAAAGAAAGGCGGTAAGGGCGGGTTTTGAGCTGCGCTTGTATAGTTCAGTCTGCGTAGCACTTGCCCATGACAAGCAAAGCTACCAGTTTCGATTCCCGGTCAAGCACTCGGCTTTAATTCGCCAGGAAGTTTCAAACCAACGCTCACATCTCTGCAGAGTGAAAATTCATTCTGGATACAGCACCCAGGCTGTGTCTAAGCCATGTCTCCGCAAAATCCTTTCTTCCAAGTGTACTATTCCTGCGAGGTACTTCCCTGAAGTTTGGAACGTGGGTGATAGAGGTACTGTCGGAAGTAAAGCTGTGAGGGCGAGTCGTATTATCTTACTTGTTTACTTCTCCCTTTCTCACCCTCCGTATCTCCCCGTGAGCGCTTCGATTTCCTGCCTGTTGATTTACACTGTCGCGTGTGTGTCACCTGTTGCACTTGATCCTCTAACATGCAAACGATCCTGCTGCGCTGAAGGGAGCTCATATCCGCGGAACTCACTGAAATAACATCTTTTACTTTATTTTTTTCAACCCTCCGTTAGAACTCAATCGTTGCATCTTGAAGGTAAACATTACCTTCGTGTGTGATTCCGCTCTAATTTGTCTTTGTGCTGTAGCGATTTGTTTCGTGAAAAAGTCATTTCGTCTTAAAAACTGCGCCATGGTTGACTACTGAATAGCTACGGTGGGCAGTCTGTAGTGACGTACGCAGCATTTCGGATAAGTCTAAGTGAACAGAAGAGTGTCCCTCGTACGTGTATGAATTCTGAACCTTATTTTGTTAGTTTCAGAACGTAGACTATACTTTCCAACATGTTTTCTAGTTTATGGCTTTTGTTGCTGACAATAAGTAATTTTCAGCCAAACTATCAAAATCAAAATACAAAACATAAAAGTAATTTTCACACAAAAATCAGTTTCGCCTAAACCGTGTTGTACAAAATCACAGTGCGAGATAAAAATAATTTTCATGTAGACTGTGCCTCTCTGTTTAGGTTTCAGTTTGAAGTTACGACCTCTGGCGCAAAAGTATTCAATTAGTACCCGTGGAATAATACATATATATTTGTAAAGATTAAACATTCTGTAACGCACATGGCATGTACCAGTGATTTTTTGTGAAGTTGTATAACAAGTAGTAATGAACAATACAAATTACTCAATTTTTGTAATTTTTATAGATGTACTATTTTCTTGTAAGACTGCCAAAGTAACCAAGTAAATATTAGCTACTAAGGTGAGATGAACATCAGCTATTTACTCGTATATTATTAAAACGCAATTACAGAATCCTGAACCCTGTATCAGTTGCAGCGCAGGGGCAACAAAAATTCGGTCTTCAGCATTTCGCGTAATTACTGACCGCATTTAAACATTAAAATGCTATCATAATCTAGACGTTAAGAGCTGTGATCTTAAGTAAATAGTTTAACACAATAAGAGAAGCATTACTGTTAGAAGTTGTCTGTCTGTCTTGAGGCAGAGTAACGAATGGTGCCCAAATACATGGATTTCATTCACCCATCTATTTGAGAAAGAGAACGCTTAGCGACTTCCAACAAAATTTTCATATAATTTCAAGCCTTTACGAAACTTATCTTGCTGACAGTCCGCACTACCGACTCTATTCGCAACACAGTTTACAGACATTATTTATGTATACCACTGAATTTAGAAGTGAAACTCTATCATTTTACGACACATAGTTCAGGAGATATGACATCATAGATATTTAGATACGTGAAAAATCAGCTTATGCTTAAAACAGCGCACAATTAAACTTCGGCAACAAGCATGAAGTTTTATTACTTCTTTAATACTAACTGTATTGGTAACACCTTTTTCAGACAGTATTTACACACGTCACTGAATGTACCTGCGAAATTATAGCCTACGAAACAGTTTCATAAAGAGAGCATTTAGCGACTGCCAACAAACTTTGAGTATAGTTTAAAAATTTCCTAAACTTCTTCTCGAGTGCATGCTTAAAACGCAGATATTTAAACATTAACTCATTTGTAGAGCAATCAGCCGTTTCAAGATGTTTTATACATGCGCATTCGATTGTTCAGTGAATCAGGGGTTTACTGGTTTAATGCCACAGAGGAGACAGTATCTTCTTCATCGTAGTAGCTTCTTTCTAATTTACTTTATTAGGATTCTACATCGTAAACGTGAACAACATTCAGCAGTAAAGTGATAGTTTGTTGTTAATACAGCGTTCAGGTTAAGCTTCTACGATTTGCTTGTATTTAGTTAATGTATACCTTGACTCATGCCACAGCCCTTAAGGTTTCTGTCCTTGATGGAATGTGAGGAATACGATTATTGAACGAATGGATGAATATTATTTGTCTTTCTTTGAAATTCTGTTGACATCAGAGATAAAATATTGGGTGCGAAAGGTTATCTACAATTTGTACAGAAACCAGACTGCAGTCATAATATTCAAAAGACGTGAAATGAAAATAGTAATTCAGAAGACAGAGAGACTCGGTTGCAGCCACACCCCACGTTATTCAGTCTGTATATCGAGCAGGCAGTAGTGGAAACCAAAGAGAACTGTGGAAAACCTTCAATATTTCGCGTAATTAGTGAAGGAATAAAGACTTTTAAGATTTGCCTGAGTCTTTCCAGTTCTATGAGAGACGGAAAGGGACTTGGAAGATTAGCTCAACGGAATGAACGCTGTTTCGAATAAGGTTTTAATATGAACATATGCAACAGAAAGGTAATCGACTGTAATCAGGTGAGCCTGAAGGGAGTAGATTAAAAAACGAGACACTAAAAGTGGTAGATGAGTTCTGCTATACTGGTAACAAAATAAATAATGGCGGTTGAAGCAAACAGATTATAAAACGCAGAATGGCAATAGAAAATAAGAATTTACTGAAAATGAAAAAGTTATTTGCAGTGAAAATAAATTTAAGTGCTAAGAAGTATTTTACGAAGTTATTTGTATGAAGTGCAGCCTTCGACAGGACGGCAAGTAGTTCATACAAGAAGAGAATAGCAGATTTTGAAATGCAGTACTACAGAAGAAGCTGACGATTAAAATAGTTCTTTCAGTTTTATGGTTTTGATCTGACATTATTTTTGCACTTTTTCCTCTACAACTGAATATTTTACGGTTGTAAGTATGGCCTTGCAGAAGCCTTGTCACATAATTGTAGCTACTGACGACCACTGAAAGAAATGAGTTCTCCATTAGTACTTTTCTATTAGGGTTCCACTCTTTTATTACTATGAACAAATCTTACCACTTTACATAACTTTATTCTCATGGTTACTTAAGAGGAGCAGCAGTCTGTTCGATAGTAAAAGGAGTGACAATCTAGACAATTGACTCATCTAGTCTAGTAGCATTAGCCAATATGGAATTGCTATTTTGTTGAAAGCAAGGTAAAACTACAGCCGTTATTCTTCCTGGGATATCCAGCTCTATTGTACCGTTTAATAATGATGGAATCCTTTTGGCTGAAATATTCCGGAGAAAAAGCAGTCTCTCATTCTGAGCTTCGAACGGAGACTACTCTGGAGGATGCGGTCATCAGGAAGAAAAACAACTGTGACGTCCTCTGAGACGGGGGCAGAATGTTAGATCTGTTAATCATGTTGGTAGGCTAGAGAATTTAATAAGTTAAATTGACGGGTTGAAGTTAGATATAATTAGAATGAGAAAAGAGCGATGACAGAAAGAAACGGATTCCTGATCGAGTGAGTATAGGGATGTAAACTCAAAATCAAGGAGAAGTAGGACTGACAATGAAGAATATAGAAACGTGAATAAAGTACTACAAACAGTACAATTGACGGATTATCATAGCCAAGATAGACACAAACTCCCGATCCACCACAGTACCATAAGTATATATGTAAAGAATATGTGACATCGATAATCTGAAACAACTAGAGCTTGTTGAAAATTTCAGACGAAGCATTAGGCAATGGTGAATTGAAATTGTCGAAAGAAAAACAGTGGAACGTGAGTGGGTAGCGCTGACAGAGAAAATATTGAAGACAGCAGAGGAACAGCTGGGCTAAAAAACAAAACTCGACAGAAATTCTTCGATAACACACTATGTGTTAACTGTAACACCTGAAAAAAACATAAAATGCAGCAAAAAAAATCGGGCAAAAGGGGATGAAGACGTTTAAAGAAATTAAATTGGCAGGAAGTTCAAAACGACAAAGCAGAAACGGCAAGAGGAGAAATATAAAGGTGTAGCAGCATCCATAATGATGAAAAAAAAATATTTTTGGAAAAAATGGAATCAGTTGGATGAACATCAAGAAATCAGACAGTATGTGGGTACTAAGCACAGAAGGGAAATCTGAAAGGTGGATGGAAATACAGAAAACCCGTATAACGTGAGAAGCTCGAAGATGATATTATGGAAGAAGTGGACGAGAAAAGTATGGGAACTGAGAGTAGAATTTGAACGATAACTGAAAAACCGACGTCGAAACAAAGCACTTAATGTAGAACACATTCTCTCAGAATTATTGATATTCGTTTGAGAACCAATCACGGCAAAACTCATATGCTTGTTACGTAAGCTGTACGTAACTGGTGAAATACATCCAGTCTTCCAAAAATATGTAAAACCAAAGAAGGCAAGTGCTGCCAGATGTGAGTATTACTGGTTCACCTGTTTAATAAATTATAGTCGATACTATCAAGTCGAATTATCTACAGAAAGATCTGGAAATCCTTGTCTTTACAATCTGGCTATTGCCATATTAGCATTAAGAGTAGTCTGTCTGCGTATTTACTAGTATAAGTAACGTGTTCAAATTCCGCTATATTCAACACAGGAGAAGGAAATAAAATAAGACAAAAATACGTTCACATATTTGAAATATTTTTGGAGACCGTAATTTTCAGTGTCGGCCCATTCCAGGAACTCAGTCTAACATTTAACCTAGGCTCGTTGCAAAGAGTTGCAGACTCTTCAGCATGAAGCTGAGCCTAATACTACCAAGCGGGCCGGGAGAGCCTGAGCTGTTCTGAGATTTGCTGCTGGCGTTTTGGCTACAATGGAGAAACAAGTGCAGATTTAGGCGTCACGCGGAAGCGTAAACTGAGCTGTATGTGGCCTGGAAAAATAAATACGCGCCCTTCAGAAATGTAAAGGCACCCGAGCTGCGGAATGCGTCAGGCATGCTCGTCCTCCTATTTTTGCCTTCGTTTACAGCAGCCAGCTGACTGTTTAGTTGCGGAATTGAAAATTGCTACAATGTTTTTTTTAATTTTATTATTTTTTTTATGTTACTTAAGGCTACAGTGGAAAAAGAAGTGCAGCTGTAAATATGTATTTGTAAACGCCATTAGTTTAAGCTTGTTCTGAAGATGTTCTCCGTCTCTTACCTTATGCTACTGCACCATACGTTATCCATTCTCACTTTGGCTTATTCTCATTTTTACCCTCATATTTTTCTCCTTATTTATTCGTTACATTAGCACGTTAACAAACACCCTACCAGTTATTCCAATAAGACACCTCTTTGTGTAAGGGTTTACCGTACAATTCTACATTTGGATCTGCTACTATATTCCACACGTCACCTCGCTGTGATCGCTGCTGGTTCTTACTGTAGTAAGCATTTAACCGTTAACTGCTGACTTAATTTTTAACCTCGCTCACGAGATCCATATATCAATGCTTTCAGTTAGTTGTCAGCTAGTTAAACTGTCAACATTTCGATTTCATTTAATGCCGTACAGAACTCGTTTGTTGAAGAAAGCTTTCTTGTCTGCATCTTCTGTCACCTCACTCACCTCAGCCGTCTTGCGTACTCTCGCTTCCAAGACGGAAGAATTTCTTCACTTCTTATTTTGCTTCTTCTGTGTGTCTTCCCCAACTTTTTAGAAACTTTGTTCTTGAGCTGTTTCTTATTTATTCATTGAGTGCTAACGTTGGGCCTATTCTTTCTCTTAACTGAAAAGGCGATAATCATGAAATACTCTTTAGATACTGTTGCTACAAAGCGGCATCTCAGTCTCAAGCAAGCAATCGCCTATTGATAATGCGCTGCATAACGTACAAAGGAAATGTATACATTTACACACAGCAATTGCCTGATTAAGAGTGAAATAACTTTCATAATTTGCCAGTAGCATTTTTCTGTATAGTGGCAACCACAAGCGGCAATAATTACATTTCACTGAATAATATTTGCAAAGATGACAGTAGAGACAAGCTAAAAACGAATAATGTGGGCGGAAACTGCCACAGAAATGAACGAAGAAAGTTTTAAATACGAGATTTAAAAGCATATGACTCAGAAACTAATTCTGGAAACGTGAAAGAAAACAGGAGCAGTGAAATGGATAGTCCACAGTGTGTTCGACAACAACGGTTTCAAGATATCTTTTTTAAGTTGGTAGGGATAGAATTTCGGGAGACTATTCAATCCAGAACCCACAGGGAGCTGTTATCTTAAAAGCTTTTGCGGAGAGTTTTGGAAAATATTCCGACAGGTTGCTTGGCTGCTGCCTGTGTCGGCAACCTTAGGGAGATCAGGGATTTCACTACATCCAAGTTTAGTGTGGCACTCGAGAAAACATTCGCAGCACGAAGTATTCAGAGCAGTGGTCATCAAATTTTTTTTGCTCAAGAGCCATTTCTGACATTGTGGGGAGGCATCTCGGGCCCATATGTACCGATCTTATTATTCATTGGTAACCTACATAAATTAAAATGTTATGAGCCACCAATAGACTACCATTAGTAAGGGCGGCCCCAAAATACTAATCGTTAAAATCCGGCACCATACAGAACACTTCGTGTCGGTTGTTCTGTTTCGGATCTCCGCTGCCCTCAGCGACCCCAAAGTTGTTGTCCATCTGAGCGGATGATTGAGCGATTAGTAAGAGTAATTGTACTTGTAATTAAATGCATTATGCTATTTTTAGACGCTATCACAAATGTTTACTAAATGTTTTTAATGTTGTTTTTCTTCTACTCACTTCGTTATATTACAAGGTATTAATTAATTTACTGTTTCCTACTATAAACAAGAACCGCATTGAAAGATTACCGGTTCTGTAAAGCGCATTTTCGAATCTATCTATCGTAGCAGCTGATGTATAGACTTGCACATGTGCGTGAGTTCTGCAGTACTGAGAGACAAACAATAAAACATTAACCCTTTCAAATCCGCTAAACCCGCAGTGGCTGGACTTTTTACTCCTCTGCCCCCGAAGTAAGTAGCTAACTTTATATAGCCCATAGTCGAATTCACCAATATTGATTAATACTGAGCACATCTTAAAATATTACTTTCTCCGTAATTATGTTTGTCTGTTATTTAGCAGGAAAATGACACTCTTAACATTAATTGATCGGTTTGTGTTCGGATGTTAGTTGTTAAACGCATGTGACACTGGTGTGCACACGTTATGGTCGAAAATAGCTTTAGCATGGTGTGTCACTGCCAAGTAACATAGCTCGATGAAACGTAGACTGTACATAAAAAGAACTGCTACATTACACGGGGTGTTCAAAAAGTCTCTCCGCACTGCCCTATGATTGTTAGCCTTGCGTGCCACACGCCGAAGTGAATATACCGAAATGAAACTCAGTGAAATACAAGTTATTAATTTATTGAATATTCATTTTTACTTACAAATGTTCACATTAAATGTGGAAACTGCCCCCCCCCTGTTGTTGAATACACAATTCAATTCGTCTAATCGTGTTTCCAAAGACAAGCTGTAATATTTCTTCTGTAAAAGAAGCAGTGAAAGTGGATATTGCAGTTTTCAATTCAGCGATGGATTTTGGACGTTTTTTTTTAGACAGTTGCATTCGCTGGTCCCTAGAAGAAAAAGTCAGGTGGTGTTAGGTGGCGATCATGAAGGCCAAAGTCCCTGTGAAATTATGCGACCATCAAAAACATCAGCAAGCAGTGACACTGAAACGCGGGCTGTATGCGCGGTTGCGCTATCTTGTTGAAAATAACCGTTGAGTATTTCACATAACACAAGTTCTCCTATGAATGGGCACAGAATATCACTGCAGTATCATTGTGCGTTTATTGTTTCGTTAAAAATATTGGACCTACATTTCGACGTCTAGAAATTGCAATTCAAACTCCTATTTCCACAGAATGAAGTGGTTCCTCACGAATATACAACGGATTTGCAGTACTCCACATACGAGAAGTTTGCGAGTTCATGTACCCGGATAAATGAAACCACGCCTCATCAGTGAAAAACGTTCCATTAAGAATATCCCTTCCATTTTCTTGAACGAAATTTTTGAGCCATTGACAATAATGCAGTCTCTTGCCTTGATCAGTATTTTTCAGTTCTTGCGCGACTGTCACTTCGTATGGGAAAAGTTCTAATTTTTTCCTTACAGCTTGTGTGGGCCGTTGCGACACTAACATCGATTTCCTGGGCGAGTTTTCTTACTGACTTGTTGGGACTCATGGACGTTTTTTTGAAAGAAATTTTTGAACCATTGACAATAATGCAGTCTCTTGCCATGATCAGTATTTCTCAGTTCTTGTACGACTGTCACTTTGTATAGGAAAAGTTCTAATTTTTTCCTTACAGCTTGTGTGGGCCGTTACGACACTAACATCGATTTCCTGGGCGAGTTTTCTTATTGACTTGTTCGGACTCATGGACATTTTATAGGAAATCGAGTAGTTCATCCTCAGACAAAACGCATCTGTCACTGAACACGTACTTCGAAATTTGTTAATCAAATCTCGCACAGTATCGCGATGTGAGAGTGTTGTCTCCGGGAAAACTGAATTAAATGTTCGACGAACTGAAACTGTGATTTTACCGCCAGCTTTGAACACTTGTTCAGCAAAAAGCTCACGTTGTTCAATGGTTAGCATTTTAACAGTGACAAAAACGAAACAAACGAACAAACGAACTAAACTTCAACGTTCACGTCAACGCGTAACGACACACACCAACGATATTACTGACGCTGGCTGAGATAAACGAAACAGTGGAATGTTGGGAGAGTTCACTTGAAGGGAAGTAACCCACGCAGGCGAACAATCATAATGCACGCGCGGCTAACAATCATACGGCACTGCGGATAGACTTTTTGAACACCCCGTAGTATCGAAGGTGACTGAAAGAAATAGCCAACAAGACGAACAGAAATCACACTTTTATTCAAAGACAATAACTACACTAAACACACTGTGATTTATGATGGCCCCTGGATATTACAAAAGGCGAGGCGTGGTTCTTAATAGGGTGTGTGATCACCACGGAAGACAGTGGATGCTTCCCAATGCCCTCGCATGCTGGTGACGGGTTGGTAGGTAGTTCTTATGGAGTTCTTCTACTAGAGCGGCTGCAAACTTCTGAATTGTCATGGTGCATGTGTACGTGCTGGAATAAGTCTCTCCAACGTATTCTACATGTGCTCGCTAGGATTTAAGTTCGGGAACGAGCCGGTCAGTCCATTCGGTGAATATGCTTTCGTTCCAACAGCTCCTCCAACAGCGCTATTCGACGCGGTCGCGTATTGTCATTCATAAAAATGAAGTCCGGCCGAATACACGCCTAAAACACGCACATGGTAAAGGGGTACAGCGTCACTATAATGTTGAGAGGCGGGCGTACGGTTTCGTGGGTGCATAACGTGCTCCCACCTCTCGCTACAAGATCTTACGTCCAGCATTGCTTACCGCGATCGTTTTGCTGGCCCAAGCGTTATGGGATGGTGAGGTATAATGTTGTATGAGCGTACTGACGTCCAAGCGTATGATCACAGTAACTCACCGGTCGACGTTATAGCGACACTGCATTCCTTCCCCACGTGCGACTATTCAGGAGTGCATTCGTCCTAGACTTCATTTACTTATTTACAGTTTAGGAAAAATTGTCAAAACCCTTTTTTCCACACTTTCCAATTTTTTGCTCAGCCGTGGCGGTTAACGCTGTGAGGTATAGCAGTGTAAAAATGTTGGAGCACTCTGCCATTGTCGGTCAGTTTACGAAAAACAAATTAAACCGGGATGAATGGATGGGGATTTGAACCGCCTTCTACCGAATACAACTCAGATTTCTTAACCATTGCACTGCCTCGCTTCTTACCTTTTACCGGGTATCCGTTTTAAAAGTGTCGCAAGCAGCACTGGCAATAAAACCGCACATCACGCGGGCCGTGTTATTCCACGTGGCGATGACCAGGAGCGCTTATTTTTCCTCTTTCATCCGCGCGCCTGGCTAGTCTGTTCGACGCACCTGCCTCTGCTAGCCGGATCATCCGTTAAGTCAAGCCACATCTCTCTGCTATTGCATGGTTATATCGTAGTACAGGCCTTCGTTTCAGGTGCAACATGAATGAATAAAAATGAGCATTACTTGCATTTAGATATATGTGACTTCTAAACTTTTCTCGGGGAACTGAATATTCAGAAAAATTACGCACTTCCAGCAATTGTTATTTACTACGCTCCACGATTCGACTGGAATCGTGAGTCGTGAGTCGTCGAAGACGGAAGAAGACTTTTTGTCCTTTGTTTTATTTTCAGTTCTCCACGAATGGGCGGGCTGCGAGTGAATAAAGCCACTCTTCAGCCGAAGGTTTTTAAAAGATTTTATATTGCAGTTATAAAACAATTTAAAAAACTTAGGTCCCAACGGTACCGACCGACCTCGGTGCTCAGCCGGTAGGCGTCACTGGATGCGGATATAGAGGGGCATGTGGTCATCCATGACCGGAGCCGCTACGTCTCAATCAAGTAGCTCTTCACTTGCCCTCGCAAGGGATGAGTGCATCCCGCTTGTCAAAAGCACTGGACAGGCCTGGACGATTATCTATCTAAGTGCTAGTTAAGATCAACAGCGCTTAACTTTGGTGACGGGAACCGACGTTACCACCGCGGCAGAAACCTTCGTTATAAAATAATTATTGTGATAATAGTGCTTAACGTGCATTAAAATCATCAGGTTCATGATGGAGGTGGAATGATGAATATACTACGGAGCTTTGTGGAACCGCAGGTAGCTAATACGTTCACTGAAGGAAGTGAAGGAAGAGGGAGGAAAGCGAAAGGATGGAGTGAGATGGGGCGTTATTATTAAGGCCGGGAAGAAGGGTTTATCTCAGGATGAACTTCATCGTCGGGTTATGGGAGTTAGTTGAAGTTCTGGCGGGAGAGGATGGACAAGACATGGATGTGCATGGACTGTGGGATATGGATGTATTGGGTGCCGGGACTGGGTTTTGCAGTTCATGTATTAGATCCGAAGGTGCTGCAGTAAGAGAACTAGGTGTGGGAAATAGAAGAGCTGGCGCAGAATACGAAGGTAAGCGGCTGCGGAAGGTGAAGTGGACTGGATATCTTTCTAGGATTTCAAGGGATTTGTAAACTTTGTAGAGAAAAATATCCAGACAATGTTGACATATGGCATATGTTATTAGCGTGTTGTGTATATTCCGCCTATGCATTACGATTGAGATGACTGACTTACCGCACTATCCCTTGGGAAACGCCCTCGCTGATGAAAATGCGAAACTCAGAGTCGTCTCTCGCCAGTGCCATCGGCGTACTCTGTCGTCTTCGTTTGCAACAAACTGCTGAAATGATAGGGTCCCACGAATTATCCAACTGGTAACCGGTGTCACGTTTGATCAAATATCCGCCATGAGCATTTTTACAACGGAGTCCCGAAAAGAAGTTCTGTGGTCAAAATAATATTAATATATCATAAATCATTGTTTGTCTGGTGGAGATACAATGTTCAGCAATAGCAGACTTGATTGGTTGTAAAAGATGAGTGCAGCGTTGATGTTCGGCACAGCGTTCTTCCACACAGCGCGTCGTCTGGCCTGTGTCAGCTCTACCACAATGACAAGGTATTCTGTAATTTCCAACGTTCCGCAATAACAAATCGTTCCTTACTCATCCAAAGAGGTCTGCAATCTTTGTTGATGGGCCAAAAAGCACTTTAACATTTCCAGAGAATTCTGCCTGTCTTCAATGATATACTTCCAACAAAGAAAAGAATTCCTAGGGATTTTCCCGGTGTGCTCACCTTTTTATCTGCGCCCTATTAATCTACTGCGTAGGATATCCTTTCCTCTGAACAATGACTTAGGCGGGCGAGCTCTGTAGGGAAACTACATTCATCATTTTCGTTTCCCCTCTAACATCTGATCGGGTTGGGGTATCAATGGTACTTCCCCACTTTACTCGGTCTTTCCACCATTCTTCTTCCACAATTTGGTTCCATAGCAGGTTTCTTATCCTTAAATTTATCTTTATTGTATCAATCCATCTTGTTCTCGGTCTTCCTCTTGGCCTCTTGCCCTCTATATTGAACTCCATCATTCTTCTTGGTATTCTTCCCTCTCCCATCCTCTTCACAAGCCCAAACCACTTTAATCTATTATTTTCAATTCTCTTAGTCAACTTCTCCACTCCAATTTTCTTCCTAACATCTTCATTTTTCACTCTGTCTCTCCTCGTCTTCCCTAGCATACTTCTCAGAAACTTCATTTCACTGGATTGTATCCTACTCTCTTCTAGTGATAGTCCAAGTCTCTGAGCCGTAAATTAGTACGAATGTGAAGTAAGTCTTGTATAGCACCAGCTTGCGCCACACTGGCACAATCACCGTGGTGTAGTGGTTATGATCTAGACTGTTGCATGGAGGGAAACTACATTATCCGATCAAAACTGTATAGACAGCCCTATGCAATCTGGGACTGATTAGTTGTATCTGGAATTGAATAGTTGTCATGGGAGGATGTACATAAGGAGGCGGGTAATTCTGCGTTGTTAATACGAGTAGAGAAGCAGCAACATCAAAATGGGTTGCGTAGGATAGATCAGTGACTTCGAACGAGGACTACTCACTGTATGTCACCCGAGTAAAAAATCCTTCAGGGAGATTTCAACCCCTTTAAAGTTGCCCAAGTCGACTGTTGGTGGTGTGACTGGAGTGGAAATGTGAAGGCACAGTCACAAGTAAACCAAGACCACGCAGCTCTCATGTACTGACGGACAGGTACCGTCGAGCATGACGTAGGTTGGTTGTAATGTTCAAATGTGTGAATTCCTAAGGGACCAAACTGCTGAGGTCATCGGTCCCTAGACTTACACACTACTTAAACCAGCTTAAACTAACTTATGCTAGGAACAACACACACACCCATTCCCGAGGGAGGCCTCGAACCTCCTGCGGGAGGGGCCACGTAATCCGTGACATGGCGTCTCAAACCACGTGGCCACTCCGTTCGACGGTGGTTGTAAAAATTGCATTAAATCAGCGAGTCGGAAATGCTTGCTACCAGTGTTCCAGTTAGTACAATGAATGTATGTGGGGAGTTAAAAAGAATGGAGTACTATGCTAGAGCAGGTCCTCATAAACCACACGTATCTGTAGTCAATGCGTAGTGACACATGAGGTGGTGCGAAGAGCGAAGCCACTGGACAATGAATCACAGGAAGCGAGTGATTCTGAATGATGAATCACACTGCAGAGTGCATTAATTCGGTGGAACGATTCGGGCTTCACGAATGCTTGGAGAACGCAATCTGCCATCATGTGCAATGCCAACAGTGAAGTATGGAGTGTGGTTCCCTAAGAAAACGCTAAATGCAGAAGGATATGAACATGTTTTACAGCGTTGTGTAATGCGTACAGTAGAGGAACAGTCCAGGGACGGTGATGGTGTCAGCATGACAATGCACGCTGTTCTACAGCAGTATATGTGACGCAATGGTTTGTCAACATTTCTGAAACTGATTGGCCTGCTCAGAGTCCTGGCTTGAACCCAGCGGAACATCTTTGGGATGAGTTAGAACGTCGACTTCGCTCTACCCCAGTGTCCAACATGACTACCTTCTCTGAGTAAGAATGGGCTGACATTCCTCCACAGACATCCAGTCACCTCACTGAAAGTGTCGTCAGTGGAGATCAAGCCGTCATAAAGGCGAAGGGTGGACATGCACCATATTAATGGACACTAATACACTACCGCTCATTAATTTCAATACACCCTGGTATTTCAGATTTACAACACAAACCAAACGTTATTTCACGCAGTATATAACTATATTAACTTCCATATATGTAATACAATCAAAATCATTATATTTTACTTTCTTCAAAGTATCCTCCTTTGGATTTAATGACTGCCTCACAAACTGGAGGCATGCAGCCAATCAGTTTTTGTAGGTATCGTGAATCTATATGATTCCACACAACCTTAACAATATTCCAGCTTTGTTCCTTGCTGGATATATTAACTTGCCTGATATGTCTGACCACTTCAACCCAGGCCATTTCAATGGGATTACAATCGGTACTTTAGGACGGCCATACCATATCATTCAGCACTTTCTGTTTTTCCTTTGATGCAATGTAGCTCGTATAGTATGCCGACCGATGATTTGGGTCATTATCCTGTTGTAAGGTGAACCCTTTCCCTATTAATCGCAATCCACTTCGTATTGCATGATGCTGAAGTATGCCGTAGTACTGCTTCTGATCCATACATTCTTCTATTCTCACAGTGTTGCCAACATCCCGGAACCATAATAGAACTCCACCGTGTTTAACTGCAGGTAGAACACACTCCTGGACTACCCTTTCCCCTACAAATCGGCGAACGAATTTTCTCCTTCTGGTTCCAAAACTCTCGAACTTCGATTCATCGGTGAATAACACCTTCTTCCACTCTTCCGATGTCCAATTACGATGTTTTCTAGACCATTCAAGTCTCTTCTGTTTATTTATGGGCCTTAGAAGGGGTTTTCTTGCTGTGACAAATCCTTTCAAGCCGGCTTCAGTCTGTCTCTTTTTTACTGTTGCAACAGATATTGCTGTCATGTTCATTTCTACAAATTATGCACGAATTTGGGGCGTTGTTTTGAATCTATTTATCTTACTAGTAATTCTGATATATTTATCATCACCTTCAGTTGTTTTACAAGGCCGTCCTGGTCATGGTATGTCCTTATTGCTACCTGTTGCCTTCTGGCGGTGAAGGATGTATTGCACTCCCCCTATAGACACACCACACTGTTTCGCAATTTGGCGAATAGATAAACCTGCTTGGCTGAGTGCTACAATTGCAGCACGTTTTTCTATGGATATCTCCACTCGTGGAGCCATACTAGCGATGTGCACACTTCAATGTCACAAGGAACTGACGTGCGGGAACCCCATGTTGCGTATCGTAGCAATGTTTGTCGTTCGATGCGGTCTTCACATCACTACGGGGAACAACACAGGTGCACCAAATGTGCCGTCCGTCGGCAAATAGGTAAACAAACATATGATATAGGTACATAACGTTTATGTACAAACATTGTTTGTTGGATACTATTGTATCTCGATGGCCACAAACAAAAATCATGCACGTGTACAACTGTTGTACTTTTCATTTGCTTCCTCAACCATATCCAAGGTATTAGACTTTATCTACAGAGAACTAGATGTCATTTAAAGGATGTATTGAAATTATTGATCGGTAGTGTACGAGTCCGGATGGTTTTGATCGGATTGTATAGGCCTTTGTGCGTTTAATGGCTAACATTCTGTAAGTCCTCTTTTTATTCTGTCAACTGTACGCTTCGTATTTAAATTGTATGATATTTGATATGTATCGCAGAAAACTGAAATAGCTACATAGCCAAAACTATATTTTAGGCATACTTAGCAATCTGTATAACTACAAATGTAAATGTTCGTCGTATATCTCCGAAAGTTCTTCACCGATTGCTTTGAAATTTCGACATCATCTTGCATTCCAAAACATACGCGTTTTTATATTTATATTGTAAAAAAAAATGGCTCTGAGCACTATGCAACTTAACTTCTAAGGTCATCAGTCGCCTAGAACTTAGAACTAATTAAACATAACTAACCTAAGGACACCCATGCCCGAGGCAGAATTCGAACCTGTGACCGTAGCGGTCGCGCGGTTCCAGATTGTAGCGCCTAGAACCGCGCGGCCACTCCGGCCGGCGTTTAAATTGTAGCTTCATGCATTATATAGATACATAGATACTTATTTAATATTAGAGGGGGTACGTTGTTAGAAAAACCTCATGTCAGTTGTTTAAAATTCTAAATCTCCGAAAATTCTTCACCTATTGTGGTCTTAGGCGTCTTGCCTTGCCCGCCACCCCCCCCCCCCCCCCCCAGCCCCCCGTCGGAGGTTATGGAGGTTAGAGTCCTCCCTCGGGCATGAGTGTGTGCGTTGTCCTTAGCGTAAATTAGTTTAATTAGTGTGTTAATTAGTGTGCAAGCCTAGGGACCGATGACCTCAGCAATTTGGTCCCATAGGAACTTACCATAAATTTCCAAATTTTCAAATTTTCATACAATGTCGCTGTCGAATACGAGCATGTTTTAACATACCTACAGGAGTTCCTATATACAGGGCGTTCAAAAAAAACCTATAAGCTTTAGGAACAGGTTTCTTACACCGAAACAAGAAAAAATGCCTAGTAAACACGCGGTCTAAAATGCATACCGCAAGGGCTATAGCCACGTGTTCATCTTCGATAGTATGAAATAGGTCTCTTCTACTGCGAAGGTTTCACTTTCCATATTTTGGGAGGAGGTAGTATTCACAAATTTTGACACAATGTTGCTTTTGTATACGCAAGTGTTTTTATGTTCCTATTTTTGACACACACACACACACACACACACACACACACACGTACACACACACACACACACACACACACACACACACACACACACACACACACACACATAGAGGGTGTTTCACTAAATGTGTTTGCCTCTGTAAGTTACGAAGTAATAGGCGACGGAAATATTTATTGCGGTAGGTCACCATAAGAAACGTTACACTGTCTGCGGAGCTATTAACGTAGTTTATTGTGTTATTACCCAAAGAGTTACAGCAAAAAGATACAATTTTTTAAATGGAACAATAGTTGTTTCTATCTTGCACTAGAATCAGTAACACCATCTGTGTACACTCAATTTAAATTACGTTCCTATCACTTTTAGTTTGGGAGCTACAACCCTTCAAAGTTTCAGGGGCAGATACCACACGCTGTGCATAATACATGGCTGTGTGGTGGGTGATGGATGTTCTGACGGTGGGAAGTTGATTTAAATGAAATGTTCAAATGTGTGTCCATGTTTCTGCAATGCGCCTTCCAAAGAATCTTTGGACGAGATGTAACATCGCCGGTGTCACAGAACAACATGCGTCCTCAATGCGCCGTTTTAGATCATCTGGCGATGTGGGCTCAGTCAGATAAACACCATCCTTTAGATATCCCCACAAAAGGAAATCTAACGGTGTTAAATCGGGTGACGTTGCGGGTCATGAATGAGGACCATGGCGCCCCAACCACCTTCCTGCAAACCTGTTGTTTAGTTCTTCCACAACAGCACGCGCAGAATGGGCTGGGTTACCATCGTGCTGCATCCACATATGGACTCTTGTGTGTAGAGACACATGTTCAACGAGGCCACCCAAACTATAAACGCGCGATATAACTCACCTGTCAGTGTACCTGGGAAGTAGTGTGGACCGATGATTTCATCCCCAAGGATTCCACACCATACATTAATAGACCACCTGCGTTGACGATCGACAGGTCGTACCCACCGAGAATTGTCTGCGGCCCAGTAGTGCAAGTTATGGCAATTCACTGCTCCATAATTTGTGAACGTGGACTCATCAGAGAACATAACAACATGTAAAGACTCCAGCGTGAAATTACGCATGGTCCATTCACAGAATGTAACTCTCGCACGCAAATCGATCCCATGCAGCTCCTGGGTCAGTGACAGGCGGCACGGGTGAGACCTGTGGCCGTGTACTATACGCCACACAGATGTGAGACTGACACCAGCGACTGCAGCAACGGCTCGTAAGCTCTGACATGAGGATCGTGGTGTACTGCAGCTAAAACAAACACCTTCGTCTCCTCACTTCTTGCAGTTCTTCGTCTGTTACTGCTGCGCATTATCAAGCTGCCTGTTTCCCTAAATCGTAATGGCTGCCGGAGTTCTTCGCCTAGGACAAATCACGGCGTACGCCATGGCTGCTTCAGTGGCATCGTGTCGGCAGTGGCCGAGCATCAGCAACATGTCAACGAACTCGTTGTTAGTGTATGCCACCTTCATCCGATGTCAGTAACTGTGGTATATTGAGCCCCGTTTGCATGTGTGGCTCGAACTGTCGGGTATACAGCCGTGTGCGGCGACAGTCGGCAGTCTAGCAGCGCATCGAGGGAGCTTCTCGCTCCGTGACACCGGTGACGTTACAACTCGGCCGCATCACATTTATAAGGCGTATTGCGTTATGCGCAGCGTGTGTGGTATCTGCCCCTGAAACTGTGAAGGGTTGTTGCTCCCAAACTAAAAGTGATAGGAATGTAATTTAAATTGACGTATACTTGGCAGAAATCAAACCTCCATTTGGATCGGACTTCCTTTACTCTTGTGCAAAAAGGTGTGCAGTATACTGCTGCATCCATTTTCAATAATCTGCCACTCGAATTCAAAAATCTTAGCAGTAATCCACGCGCTTTCAAATCGAAACTGAAGAGTTTCCTCATGGGTCACTCCTTCTATTCTGTCGAAGAGTTCCTTGAAAAATTAAGCTGATTCTCATTGTACTGCTGATAGCGTTTGCTTAAGCTTATGGACTGATTTTCTTTCAGGTTCATGAACATTTATTTTTATCTGTTATTACTTTTATGTTGTAAGTTCATGTACTGACACGTTCCATGACCTTGGAGATTTGCTCCTCAATTTGGTCCTACGGAACTTGACATGTAAATAAATAAATAAATAAATAACAGCTGTTGTTACTGATTCCAGTGCAAGATAGAAACAACTATTGTTCCATTTAAAAAATTGTATTTTTTTGCTGTAACTCTTTGGATAACAACACAATAAACTTCGTTAATAGCTCCGCAGACAATGTAACGTTTCTTGTGGTGATGGTGACCTACCGCAATAAATACTTACAGAGGCAAACACACACACACACACACACACACACACACACACACACTCATATATATATATATATATATATATATATATATATATCAGCCAGATATACTTACTCGTCGCACGAAATTTTGGGAAGAGCATTTTTTTATCGCTGGCATGTGAGGAGTCGCGCTACGAAGCCCGAGTGCCAGCGATAAAAAAATGCTCTTCCCAAAATTTCGTGCGACGAGTAAGTATATCTGGCTGAAAAAGGACGTTAAAGAGTAGCAATCTGGCAACACTGTAACAACAGGTATGGTAACTACATCTGACAAAACCTTTTCATCTCAATGCGCAGTTGGCGCAATGGATAGAGTTTTGGGTTACCATGCAGGAGGTCGAGGGCTCTATCCTGGGTTGGGATGGATTTTTTTCTTTATTTGCTAATTTCATTCTGACATTTCATACTGTAATATACACCGATTCTAATGTCACATGTACCCTAAATTTACAATTTGTAACGTTGAACACAACAAATACGTGGTTAGACAAATAAGAAATAGATAGTTCATACAGTTAATGGGGCCATGGTGGCAACACATACAAATAGCAACCGAGTTTGGACATTATTTGCAAAGCACGTTGCTGGTCCTACTGGTAACGTAAAGCCCTAACGAAATGTAATGGACCTGAACGAGGTAAGAATAATAGTTGGTACTAATCTATGTGGCCATTGGAGGAGGGTGCGAATAAATTGGAGCCCATGACATGGAAAGGGCATCTTTCAAAGCTGACGAATGTTCCATTTCTACGATTGTCGTATGTAAGTGCAAATTTTTTCCAGAGGACCCGCTGCAATCACTGTTGACAATTAAGATGCAAGATACCGTACCACTTGGACTACATTTACCAAATAAAAGACATATGGTTGAACCCAGGATCGTACCCTCGACCTCCTGCATGCCAACCCAAAACTCTGTCCACTGCACCAACTGTACAACACAAGAATAAAGTCTTGACAGAGACAGTTACTATACATGTGGTTACAGTTTTGCCAGATTGCCACTCTTTAACGTTCTTTTTCTGCCGGATGTACTCGCCGGACGAAATTTTGTGACAGGCCCTTTTTTATCGCTAGCATGTGAGAAGTCGCGCTGCGAAGCCTGAACGCGCGAATTTCGCTTCAACTTGTATATATTTAACTAAATGTGCTAATTCTTCGGATTCTTGGGAATACGTTGATATTGTTAACAGAATCGCACTAAAGAATTACTGCGATTGTGTTAACAATATCAACTTATTCCCAAGAATTAGCAGCTCTCACTCAGTTAATATTAGACAGAAATCCGATCTGCATTTGGATCGCACTTCCTTGACTCTTCTGCAGAAAGGTGTACAGTACACTGCTGTATCTATTTTCAATAAGCTACCACAGAATTCAAAAATCTTAGCAGTAATGCAGCCGCTTTTAAAGCGAAACTGAAGAGTGCTCTCATGCGTCACTCCATCTATTCCCTCTAGGGAGTTCCCAGAAAAATGAAGCTGTTTCCTGTGTTATATTGTTGACTGCGTTTACATGAACTTATGGCTTGTCTTTTTTGGGTTCATAAAGATTTTATTTTATCTTTTATTACTTCTATGTTCTAATTTCACGTAGTGACGCGTTCGATGACCTTGGAGATTTGCGGCTCAATTTGGTCCTACGGAACTAGACCTGTAAAACAAGAATTTAAAAAATGTTGCCTCCACCACGAAATGTACGTAGGTAGCAGAGTTCATATGTAGATGTAGATGTAGATGTGCGTGGTGCACCTTGTATATTTAGTTCCAGGATTTCGTAACCTAACTGTCACTCCAGAAAGAAGAACGAGTAATGAAACTTCCTGGCAGATTAAAACTGTGTGCCGGACCGTTATGGAGAACGAGTAATATCAACGAAAACAAATTAGCGCAGCAATTTCTTGCCGGAGGAATCAGAGTTTCAGTAGTTGAGTGATCGGCTGGATGTTGGAGGAGACTCATGGCAACGTGCCGCCAGACTGGGGCGTCCACTTTTAGCGGCGTGCGCAGATAAGGCGACGCCTTGAGACGCACTCCAGCACGTGCGCCCCGCTCTTCGCACTTGCGACGCCTGGCACCGGACCTTTCCGTTCCGTTCCGCTACATAAACGTCGAACCTCGCCGCCTTCCGGCACCCTCTAAAGACGAGCCAGTTTCCAACTGGCATTTCGCAAACCGCAACAGTTTCAAGCTGACGCCTGTCAGGAGCTTCTGCGCAGCAGTGTGGCAGCCTATGGGACTGGTCGGGAGCAGCGAATGTAGTCAGTGACTTGTTTTACAGCCACAGATAATTGAACAATGATGTCACTGAAGCCAGCTTGACACAAGCGTAAAACACCTCTCAAAATCAATAACTTTGCAATTATATAATTGCTTACAGGTCTAGCTGGGAAATTAAAACTGTGTGAAGGACCGAGACTTGAACTCAGGACCCTTGCCTTCTGTGAAGACTGGAAGGCAAGAGGGCAGGAGATGAGGTACTGGTGGAAGTACAACTGTGAGAAGTGCTCTCGTGTCGTGCTTGGGTAGCTCAGTTGGCAGAGCCCTTGTCCGTAAAAGGTAAAGGTCCCTAGTTCGCGGCCCGGTCCAGTGCGCAGTTTTAATTTGCCATGACGTTTCGTATCACTGCCCACGCCTATGCAGAGCGAAAATTTATTTCTGGAGACCTAATTAATTCCAAAAATCTAACGTTACACACTTCGTCATTAGTAACCACAAACAGGGCACTCACTATACACTCATCATTTCGGCTGACAACAGAACTGTGGGGAAACCCCTCTCTCTTCATTATATTTTGTATGTGTTTCATTTGTCCGTTTGCAGCACTTAGTCAACATCCTCCCATAGTAAAAATGTTGAGCTTAGGCAGTTGTTAACGTGTCCCATCACAGATCTTGAGCATACGATTTTCCAGTATTGTGCATTATACTGTAAAAGAATATTGTGAATTAATGTTACCAAACTAACTTTCTTTACCAATCCCTAATATGTAATCCGCTATTGTTTTTTATGTATTATTTAAGAAGTATGCTTCAACTGCTTTTTCAAAAAAATAGTTTAAGCTATTTCTTTGATTTCTTTGGTCAGTTTATTGTACAATTTGGAGTCAGATACTGTTAAGCTTACATAAGTAATGGCATTCCATTTGGTAGTGTCTTTTTGTGCTCATCCCACTTCAAGTAACAGTGAATAGTCATCCACAAAAGTGTTACGTTTATTACAACCTCTGACGACTTATTGTCTACATTTAATGAGATATGAATGAAGAGCTTGTAATGGTTCTTTATTTACGTGACCATTACGGCACTCCAACCCCAGTTCTCGATACCAGTAATATCGTACAACTTTTCTGCGAAGTAACGGACATATTTTTCTGGCAATATTCACATTTGGTTTTATTAATGTATAGGTACTCCGATGTATCGATATATTACAGTGATATGGTTCTTGTGTGTATTCATTTCTGTGAGACGGCCATAATCTTTGACTTACTTGTAGCCGTTTTGGCGCGAATGCGCACAGAGCAGTCTTTGTTTCACTTTGCAGAAGTTAAGTTGTTATTTCGCTTTGTAAAAGAACAGTCAAGTCTTCTGTTTGGTGGAAATTAAATATATGAAGATTGATACAAAACTGTTTTCTTGATGATGTGACAATTAAGAAGTAGTATATGTGAATTTACAAGAAGTTTAATAAAAATGTCGATCGTGAACACCAAGTCAAAAACTATTTGCACCATACCATTGTTCTGATCTGGAATTGTTTGTTCATTAAGAATTTCCCGAAAACCCCATTTGTTAGGTCTTCAAATATTGCTAAAATACAGATCTGGACCTTCTAACAGTCAAAGTGGAATCACCCTAGAATCAACAAGATGAGCCATAACAACTTCGACGAAATCTACGTGCTAATTAATTCAAGATAAGTGCCAAAATTAATGACTTTTTTACAGTGACTTCATTATTTCCATTCTGACGATACCATCCACAGTCAATAACTTTGTTGTTGCCCGATAAAGCGAACATATGCTGCGTGAGCAACATTATTAATCAGATTTCTAACCTACTTTGCAAGTGGTGGTATTGTTAGAAGCTCTTACATCAATGTACATAGGTGACAAAACTTAAAAACGAAAGTAAGATTCGCATGAAGTGTCATTGCAAACCAATATAGCTCGATGAAACTTGAACATACTGAAGATACAAAGGACTACTACAGTATAGTACCGACGGTAACTGAAAGAAGTACACAATGAGACGAATAGAAACTACACTGAAGTCACCCTCATATATGACGGTCCGTTGGAAGTTGCAAAAGGCGGAACATGGCTCTTAATATGGCGTGTGATCACCACGGATGGTAACGCATGCTCAGCAACACACTCCCATGCCGGCTACAAGGTTGGCAACGAGTTCTTGTAGTAGGGCGTTCCATTCTTCCACCAACGCGGCTGATAACTGTTTCGATGATCGTTAGTTCATGAAGACGTGCTGCAATACGTCTTCCCAACGTATCCCACACGTGCTCGATGGGATTTAAGTCGGGGAACGGGCAGACCAGTCATTTCGCCGAATATACTCTCGTTCCAAGAAGTCCTCCATTTGCAGTGATCGATGCGGTTGTGCATTGTCATCCTTAAAAATGAAGTCAGGGCCGAATGACCCCTGAAAGACGCACTTAGCGAAAAGGTACAGTATCACAATAAAGTGAGGTCAGTACGCCCATGCAATATTATGCCTCCCGACAACGTTAACACCTGAACCACCAAAACGAGTATGTTCAATAATGACTGTGGGTGCAGAAGATGTTCCCGCCACTCGCCACAGGGTTTGTTAAATGTTTTACTTATCACTTTCCTTCACTCGAGACTCATACTATCTCTACCGTCTCGTTTCCAAGATATGATCGGAACCAGTCATTTCCAACTCCTCATGTTTCTAATGGTTTTAGTTTCAGAAGGTTTTTGTGGTCAAAAGTGCCAATGGCCTTCGGTAGCTTAACCATGTGCCAGTTTAGCAGATATTGTTGTCTTGTTCAGGACGTGCCACTTTCCATAACGCCAACAACTTGGTACAAGTAGGAAACAACGTCTGAAAGAAGACATCACAACAAAAAGAATATACACCGCAATTTAAAAAGACTACAGCCTACAAATAGGCCCCTTACATCTGGTTACAGACGTAAGCAGAAAGTTATTAAACCATGGTTCGTACGGATTCTTACCGGTCTAGTTATCAGTTTCTTTCTTGCCTAAAATTTTCAGAAGAAGTAAGTGTTTCGCAAAGTATTCTTTTATGGCAGATGGAAATGCTCCAGTCCACGTCCTGTCCTCATCGACCAATTCATAGTTAACGATGGTATCTGTTCTTTCGGACATGTCCGACAGAGCAGATACCATTTCCATATAGTTAAGGCTAACCGGCCATTGACCTTCTTCTGTGTGGATGCACACGTATTACCCGAACTCTTACGGGACTCGATCAGATTGTCTGCCGCGAGAAATGAGTGTAATAGGCAAGGGCACTACGAATGTAGTGTGTGCACATTAAGTTGGGAATATGGGTCTCACGGGGGGCGTGCAAGGGATAGGTCCCTGCAGACGCACTATCCTCTGTGCTCTCGGTGACTCAGATGGATAGAACGTCTGCCATGTAAGTAGGAGATTCCGGGTTCGCGTCCCGGTGGGGGTACACATTTTCAGCTGTCCCCGCTGGTGTATATCAACGCCTGTCGGCAGCTTAGGGTCTTGATTTAATTATCATTACACTTCCTGAGGAATCTTCCGATGGGTCTCAGTCTGGCATCTGCCTTACCTTCTTTTAGTTGTATGTGGTCTTTCCAATTTAAATAGTTCAGTACGTATACTGACATATATAATGGGTGTGACTTCCCCCAGTTGTAATTCTCAAGCGTGTAATCATACAGTAACGAGGCTTACCACGTATTATGCGCTTTACGTACATTTGTTAAGTTTTGGCTCAACTGCCAATCCCTACACCAAGCGACGATCCTCTTCCTGCATTTCCGTATAATTTTACAGAGTTGCGACTTCTCTGTATATTCCCTAAAACTGCAACGTCCGCGAACAACCTCTTGAAACTTCAGATTTTAGCCACTAGGATATAATGTGGCATGTAATTGTTCTACAAAATTCCCTTGGGTTACTCCCCGAAATTACTTTTATGTTTGAAGACCTTTACCTCCGGTAAGAATGACCTGCTTTGTTCTGTTTGCTAGCAACTCTTCAATCCAATCACATAGTTGGCCTGAAATTCTGTACGCTCTTATTTTGCTGACCAGCTGAAGGTCTAGTTCCATATCTAACGTCCTTTGAATTCAAGGAATACGGCATCAACCTAGGTGCCACTATCTCCTGTCTTCTGGGTCTCGTGGACAAGCAGAGCGAGGTGACGTTTGGCATCTAGGCGTATAATTTTGTGAGCCTGTTCAACGCCTTTTCTTGAAAACGGGAATTACGTGTGAATTCTTCCAATCACTAGGTACGCTTTGTTCCTCCAGCGGCCTACGGTGCACTGCTGCTATAAATGGAGCAAGTTATTTCGCATACTGTCGTATTGATATCCCCTCAGATCCAGTGGCCCATTCTTTGTTGAGCGATTTAAGTTGCTTTTCTATTCCAGGGTCAGTTATTTAGACTCTTGACTCACACAGTTATTTGGACTCTTAAGTGCGACGATTTAAAAGTAGGAATCGCGATACGATAGTCCTCAGTGAAACAATTTTGAAAAGTAGGAATTTAACGTTTCATCCGTGTCTGTGTCATCTTCTGTTTTGATCCCATTACGGTCACAGTGTCTGGAAAAATGGCTTTTATCCAGTTACCTGAGATTTTCTTACGATTTACTATCAGATTGGCACGTAGAATTTTGCTATATAATTGGTTTAACGCTTCGCGCATGTCTCTCCTTATGCTAATTTTGGCTTCGCTCTATTTATGTGTATCTATTAGTCCTGCAGTCTTTCCTGTATGGCAGTTTCCTAACTCGACTGTCACACCACGCAGAGTCTTTGCAGTCACTCTGTTTTGCTCTTCAAGTACCTCTCTACGGCGTGTCGTACAGTACTCTTAAACTTGGACTGTTTATGCTCACATTTTCAGTCTCACGGATTAACGTTTCATTTTGAGCGCTCAGGTACTCTGAAATCTATGTCTTGTAGTCCTTCCTAAGCATCTTTCAACCTTTCTTTAAATTCCGATTTATAGCTGTTTTCAGTGACACTATAACGGCATAAGGGGACAGCCATGCTGCCATTACCCTCTCTTGCCCTTCACCCACATATACTTTGATAGCCAAAACATTATGACCACCTGCGTAACAACTTGTTTGACCGTCTTTGGAATGGAATATATCAGAGATCCGACAGTTTGTTGGTAGGTGTGTGAAACCACGTGGCATTCGATGTCTACGCACAGGTCATGCAATTCGCATAAATAACGGGCCGCTGATTTGCGTATGCGGTGATGGCACCCTGCAGCGACCCAGATGGGTTTCATGGGATTTTTATCAGGCGAATTTGGCCGCCAAGACATAAACATGAGTTCACTATAATGCTCCTGGAACCACCCTAGCACGATTCTGGCTCCAAGACAAGTACAATAATACTGCTGAAACATGACATCGCCGTCGGGGAAGACACAAAGCATGAAGGGATGCAGATGGTTCGCAGCTGTCAGCGTGCCTTCGATTACTACCACAGGTCCCATGCAACCACAGGAGAATGTCTCACGTAGCACAAAACTGCTCCCTCCAACCTACGTCCATGGCGCGCTGCACGTTTCGAGCTGCCGTTCTCCTTAATGACGGTGTCTGTGGAGACGATCATCCACCTAGTGTAGCAAACATGTGATTCACCCGAAGAACCGGCACGTTTCCATTGATCCGCGGTCGAATCCTGAGGGTCCTGTGCCCACTGCAATCGTAATTGACGATGTCCGTGTATCAATATGTGAAAACGTAAGGGGTGGTCTGCTCCGGAGCTCCAGTGTTCAACAGTGTACAATGGTGTGCTCCGAAGTACTTGTGCGTGCACCAGCATTGTGCTCTTTCGGCAGAGATGCCACACGTCTCCATCTCTAATATTTTAACGAGCTGACAAGTCTCCGAACCTCACATTCTGTGAAGAGTTGTGGACGCACAACCATTTAGCGCCTTGTGGTAGTTTCACTGTCCATCTACCTCTTTCCGTAAATGCTCACGGCAGTAGGACGTGAATATTTGACTAGCTTCGCCGGTTTCGAGGTATTCATTTTCAGTATCTTTGTAATTTTCCCTATGTCAAAGTCGCTTATCGCAATGGATTTCCCCATTTGCAGCCCATGTCTAGAGTGATCCCCTGTCCGTGTCTGCTCCGCTTATATACACCGATCAGCCAGAACATTACGACCACCTACCTAATAGGCGCTAGGTGGTCCTTTGGCACGGATAACAGCGGCTATGCTTCGTGGCCTAGAAGCAACGACGACTTGGTAGGTTGCTGGAGGAACATGGCACCACACCTGCAAACCCAAGTCACCTAATTCCCGTAAATTCCGCGGAGGGAGCGACGAGTTCTGAAAATCACATCCTAGATGTATTCGAGTGGGTTCAGATCTGGCGAGATGGGAGTCAGCAAATCAATTGGAACTCACCAATGTGTTCCTCAAACAGCTCGATCACACTCCTGGCATTGTGAAATGGTGCAAAATCTCGTTTAAAACTGCATCTGATGTTGGGAAGTATGATCGTATGAAAGGGTGCACGTGGTCTGCAAATAGTGTCCTTGGCCGTCCTGGTGCCTTGTACGAGCTCCCCTGGACCCATGGATGCCCACGTGAATGTTTCCCAGAGCATAATGGAGCCAACTTGTCTCCTTCCTGCAGTGCAGGTGTCAAAGAGCTGTTCCCCCAGAAGACGACGGATTCGCGCCCTCCCATCTGCACGATGAACCAAGTATAGGGACTCATCTGACCATGCAACCCTCTGCCACTGCACCAATTGCCGATGGTCATGTACCCACTTCAGTCGAAGTTGGAGACGTCGTAGTCTTCACTTTGGCACAGACATGGCTCATCGGCTGCAGACTCCCATCTTTAGGAGCATTCGGTGCACGGTGTGCTCAGACACATTTGTACTCTACCCAATATTGAAGTCTGATGTTAGATTCGCCACAGTTCGCCGCCTGTCCTGTTTCACCAATCTGCCCAACCTGCGACGTCCGACATCTGTAATGAGGGGTGGCCGTCCAACCCCTTGACTTCTGTATGACGTTTCACTTTGGTTTCGCCATGTGTTGAAGAAACCCACCACCGCACTCCTCGAACACCCGACAAATCCTGCAGTTTCCGAAATGCTCCTGCCGAGCCTCCGGGCCATGAAAATCTACCCTCGATTAGGTTGTTCGCCTTCCCCGTTATACATAGGAATTGCATGCTCACTGATACTACATGCACTGTGCGAGTGTCTGATTAGCTGTCATTCCTCGGCAGGTGACGCTGCTATCGCCTGAACGGGTGTATATCGATAATACACTGAAAAGCCAAAAAACTGGTACACGTGCCTAATATCGTGTTGGGCCCCGCGAGCACACAGAAGTGCCGCAACACGACGTGGGACGGACTCGACTAATGTCTGAAGTAGTGTTGGAGGGAACTGACACCATGAATCCTGCAAGGCTGTCCACAAATCCGTACCAGTACGAAGGGGTGGAGATCTCTTCTGAACAGCGCGTTGCAAGGCATCCCAGATATGCTCAATAACGTTCATGTATGGGGAGTCTGGTGGCCAGCGGAAGTGTTCCTGGAGCTACTGTGTAGTAGTTCTGGACGTTTGGGGTGTCGCATTGTCCTGCTGGAGTTGCCCACGTCCGCCGGAATGCACAAAGGACATGAATGGATGCAGGTGATCAGTAAGGATGCTTGCCGGCCGTAGTGGCCGAGCGGTTCTGGGCGCTTCAGTCCGGAACCGCGCCACTGCTACGGTCGCAGGTTCGAATCCTGCCTCGGGCATGGATGTGTGTGCTGTCCTTAGGTTAGTTATGTTTAAGTAGTTCTAAGTTCTAGGGGACTGATGACCTCAGATGTTAAGTCCCATAGTGCTCAGAGCCGTTTGATTAAGTAAGGATGCTTATGTACGTGTCACCTGTCAGTCGTATCTAGACATATCAGGGTCCCATATCACTCCAACTGCACACACCTCACACCATTTCCACCAGCTTGAACAGTCCCCTGCTGACATGCAGGGTCCATGCGTTCATTAGGTTGTCTCCGTACACGTCCATCCCCTCTACACAATTTGAAACGAGACTCGTGCGACCAGGAAACATGTTTCCAGTCATCAAAAGTCCAATGTCGGTAGTGACGGGCCCAAACGAGGCGTAAAACTTTGTGTCGAGAAGTCATCAAGGGTACACAAGTGGGCCTTCGGCTCCGAAAGCCCGTATCGACGATGTTTCGTTGAATGGTTCGGACGCTGACACTTGTTGATGGCCTACCATTGAAATCTACAGAAATTTCCGGAAGGGCTGCACTTCTATCACGTTCAACTATTTAATTCAGTCGTCGTTGGCCCCGTTCTTGCAGGATCTTTTTCCGGCCCCAGCGATGTCGGAGATTTGATGTTTTACCGGATTCCTGATATTCACGGTACACACGTGAAATGGTCATATGGCAAAATCTCCACTTCATCGCTATCTTGGAGATGCTGTATCCCATCGCTCATGCGCTAGCTATAACACTACGTTCAAACGCACTTAAATCTTGATAACCTGCCACAGTAGCAGCAGTAACCTATCTAAGAATTGCATCAGTCACTAGTCTTATGTAGGTGTTGCCGACCGCAGCGCCGTATTCTGCCTCCTATACCCGTTTCTTTGAGGGTTAGTGTAGGTCGGTGCTCATAATGTTCTGGCTGATCAGTGTACTCTTATTACCTTGCCACGTGCCCGCAGCGCCACCAAGGCGGCGTCCGACGTCGCGGTAGGCAGTGGTCGTAATGTTTTGGCTTATCTACATCTACATCCATACTCCGCAAGCCACCTAATGGTGTGTGGCGGAGGGTACTTTGAATGCATCTATTGGTTCTCCCTTCTATTCTAGTCTCGTTTTGTTAGTGGAAAAAAAGATTGTCAGTATGCCTCTGTGTGGGCTCTGATTTTATCCTCATGGTCTCTTCGCGAGATATACGTAGGAGGGAGCAATATACTGCTTGACTCCTCCGTGAAGGTATGTTCTCGAAATTTCAACAAAAGCCCGTACCGAGCTGCTGAGCGTCTCTCCTGCAGAGTCTTCCACTGGAGTTTATCTATCATCTCCGTAACGCTTTCGCGATTACTAAATGATCCCGTAACGAAGTGCGCTGCTCTCCGTTGGATCTTCTCTATCTCTTCAATCAACCCTATCTGGTACGGATCCCACACTGCTGAGCAGTATTCAAGCAGTGGGCAAACAAGTGTACTGTAACCTACTTCCTTTGTTTTCGGATTGCATTTCCTTAGGATTCTTCCAATAAATCTCAGTCTGGCATCTGCTTTACCGACGATCAACTTTATATGATCATTTCATTTTAAATCACTCCTAATTCCTACTCCCAGATAATTTATGGAATTAACTACTTCCAGTTGCTGACCTGCTATTTTGTAGCTAAATGATAAGGGATCTATCTTTCTGTGTATTCGCAGCACATTACACTTGTCTACATTGAGATTCAGTTGCCATTCCCTGCACCATGCGTCAATTCGTTGCAGATCCTCCAGCATTTCAGTACAATTTTCCATTGTTACAACCTCTTGATATACCACAGCATCATCCGCAAAAAGCCTCAGTGAACTCCCGATGTTATCCACAAGGTCATTTATGTATATTGTGAATAGCAACGGTCCTACGACGCTCCCCTGCGGCACACTTGAAATCACTCTTACTTCGGAAGACATCTCACCATTGAGAATGACATGCTCCGTTCTGTTATCTAGGAACTCTTCAATCCAGTCACACAGTTGGTCTGATAGTCCATATGCTCTTACTTTGTTCATTAAACGACTGTGGGGAACTGTATCGAACACCTTGCGGAAGTCAAGAAACACGGCATGTACCTGGGAACCCGTGTCTATGGCCCTCTGAGTCTCGTGGACGAATAGCGCGAGCTGGGTTTCACACGATCGTATTTTTCGAAACCCATGCTGATTCCCACAGAGTAGATTTCTAGTCTCCAGAAAAGTCATTATATTCGAACATAATACGTGTTCCAAAACTCTACAACTGATCGATGTTAGAAATATAGGTCTATAGTTCCGCACATCTGTTCGACGTCCCTTGTTGAAAACGGGGATGGCCTGGGCCCTTTTCCAATCCTTTGGAACTCTACGCTCTTCTAGAGACCTACGGTACACCGCTGCAAGAAGGGGGGCAAGTTCCTTCGCGTACGTTGTGTAAAATCGAAATGGTATCCCATCAGGTCCAGCGGCCTTTCCTCTTTTGAGCGATTTTAATTGTTTTTCTATCCCTCTGTCCTCTGTTTCGATATCTACCATTTTGTCATCTGTGCGACAATCTAGAGAAGGAACTACAGTGCAGTCTTCCTCTGTGAAACAGCTTTGGAAAAAGACATTTAGTATTTCGACCTTTAGTTTGTCGTCCTCTGTTTTAGTACCATTTTGGTCACAGAGTATCTGGACGTTTTGTTTTGATCCACGTACCGCTTTGACATAAGACCAAAATTTCTTATCGGTGTACGTGACACCGCCAGGTCGAAATTCTTGGAAAATGTTGCTTCGTCAATAACTAGAAGTACCCGTGGAGGCCAATCAGCTGCTGATAGTGCCTTCACACGCTGTACGTGGTACGGAAACAACTGGTTCTCCCGTAGCACTCTCCATACAGTGACGTGGTCAACGTTACCTTCTACAGCAGCAACTTCTCTGACGCTGACATTAGGGTTATCGTCAACTGCACGAAGAATTGCTCGTCCATTGCAGATGTCCTCGTCGTTCTAGGTCTTCCCCAGTCGCGAGTCATAGGCTGGAATGTTCCGTGCTCCCTAAGACGCCGATCAATTGCTTCGAACGCCTTCCTGTCGGGGCACCTTCGTTCTGGAAATCTGTCTCGATACAAAAGTACCGCGCCACGGCTATTGCCCCGTGCTAATCCATACATCAAATGGGCATCTGCCAACTCCGCATTTGTAAACATTGCACTGACTGCAAAACCACGTTCGTGATGAACACTAACCTGTTGATGCTACGTACTGATGTGCTTGATGCTAGTACTGTAGAGCAATGAGTCGCATGTCAACACAAGCTCCGAAGTCAACATTACCTTCCTTCAATTGGGCCAACTGTCGGTGAATCGAGGAAGTACAGTACGTACTGACAAACTAAAATGAGCTCTAACATGGAAATTAAGCGTTTCCGGACATATGTCCACATAACATCTTTTCTTTATTTGTGTGTGAGGAATGTTTCTTGAAAGTTTGGCCGTACCTTTTTGTAACATTCTGTATTTACATTTCGTACATTTCGATATAGTCACTAACAACGGGCCATGGCCGACATCTTCCTGTTTCCTTAATGAACAGTAGACTTACTCAAATAAAGTGAATCCTCATTTTTTGTATTAACTTCCAAGGAATACAGAAATTTTATATGATATGACGGTTCTAAACGATTTTAGAATTTTTTCGCAAGGTGCAGAGTAACAACAGACAAAACTTATCAGGAAGGAAGTTAGATATGTAGAGCATGAGAATTTATTTAATAATAACGAAAGATGTCAGTTCAGATTACGCACCAAGTTCAGCATCTCAGATAATGTAAATTTTACTGACATAATGAAAGGGGTAGTGCCAGAGGTGAGCAAAAGAAAAATTGATCAAACAAATTTCAAGCTTGTAGCAGGTCGTCGTTTAATTCGTCCCACCCTATTTCGAATGGGTACCTTCCGATCATCTTCAGGTAAGCCATCGAAGACTGGCGAAGTCTTTTTTTTCCATTCTCGTCTCTGAGCGAGGCGGACGGATCACTGACGGGTCTGCTCTATTGGGCCTAAGGTTCTGTTGTGACTTGTTTATTTGCTGCAGTGGGCTGGGGAGGGGATTTTATCTTATGCCCTCTAATGCGGAATTTATCTGGAATTAAAGTCGACATCTCAGGCATTCGCCTTACGACTAAGGGGAACCCGCAAAAACCTCAGTTGGAGCTGATCTGACGAAATCTTGTTTCGTTCCGCAATATATAGCGCGCTGCGAGTATTCCGCTCATGTGTCAGAATCAAGTTAAAAGACGGCCTATACTTCCAGCGGCAGCGCCCTAGCTACTGGAACCGCGGAACTCAGCTGTGTCATCAGTTTTTTCCGTGATAGTGGCGCACTTTGTCGTCTTCGATTAGAACAAATCTTGCAGACGATGGGGTTCCATTAGCCACTATCACGGAAAAAACTGATGACACATGATAATGGCTACCAGTTTGACTGTACGTGGAACCCCATCATCTCCACTATTTCTTCTAATCGAAGACGACAAAGTGCGCCAACGGCCGCGGCCAGTGGTAATGCCAGCTGAGTTCCACGATTCCATCGTCGAGGGCGCTGCCACCCGGACGTGTGGTCCCTTTGTCAACCCGATTTTTGACGCATGCGCGGAATACTCGCAGCGCGCTAAATGTTGCGGAAAGGAGCAAGTCTTCGTCAGTCTTCAACGGCTCACCTGAAGATAATTAGCAGTTGCGCAGTCGAAATATCGTGGGATAAATTAAACGACGACCAGTTGCAAGCCGCAGATTTGTTTGAACATTCAGTTCGCCGGAAAAATATGGAAATTGACAATATTTAATAGCCTGACGTGGCACTGACAAATGTTAATTATCAGGACAACTGCCTATCACAGGAAATGCTGGAAACCATGATTTCGATGCACCCATCGGTTGCTGTCACACGTCTGCGTAAGCACGTCTCCCGCGTACTCTGTGTCGAGCACTTCGCCGTATATTTACGTTTTTCCATGTCCAACCCTGTTCGCCGACCACTTAGGCCACCAGGCATACACCTACAACTGGCGATTTCCCACACTCAAGTCAAAAAAGTTCAAATATGTATGAAATCTTATGGGACTTAACTGCTAAGGTCATCAGTCCCTAAGCTTACACACTACTTAATGTAAACTATCCTAAGGACAAACACACACACACACCCATGCCCGAAGGAGGACTCGAACCTCCGCCGGGACCAGCCACACAGTCCAAGACTGCAGCGCCCCAGACCGCTCGGCTAATCCCGCGCGGCCCACACTCCAGTCCCCCACGGGTCTAGCCTGCAGCAGGCACATGAAACCCCAGTCACGGGCTCTGCCATCAAGTCACACTCTCAACACAAATTCATCCACCTGCCTATTTAAACTCGTCAACAACTGGCACAGCAGCATTCAATTACGTTCTGGCCTTTATTCCACCTGCACCCCTGCAATCCAATCTTCAATGCGCAAACAACCACTTAGCGTACGTTCCCGGGTTTACACCAGCTGTTCCCATGTGGCTCATCAGTTGAAGCACACACTCGATCTCTGAGCTACGCTCATGCTCCAGGCTTTACACTGTCTATGCGTCTCATCCATCGGAACATGAGCACTGCCATGCGATACCAGTTCCAACGTCGACCCAGACACCAGCCAGGACAATATATTCAAAGGAGTTGTCTGCCGAGTGTTACATGTTCTTGTAACTCCCGTAAGAACTGTCGGAACTTGAGCAATGATTTATTCTTGTAATTGACCCAAAGAACTAGAAAATGTCATTGTAGCCTAATTATGCTACCTGAGCCGTGCAAGGCTCGAGTTTATCCCATTTATTGTTTGTCATATACTATTACGGTACTGCCTCCTCGGTTTCTTATTCCATTTATTGGCGTCACAAACTTCCTGCCATACTTGCACGTGGGCGGCAGCAGCAGCGCGTATCGATAAGTGCACTGTCGTACCATCTCTGGAGCGACCGATAGTATTTCCGGGTCGTCGTGTGTCTGGCAGTGTGTTCGGGGTGGACCAGCAGTGCAGTCGGGACGCAGCAGCTGTGAAGTCGGGGACGGAGCGCCGGTGAGGCGCCGACAGCCAGTGCTCGCCGATCGCTGGCGACACACGTGAACTGGCCGACGGAGTGAGATTGGGGGGGGGGGGGGGGGACTTCCGTTGGTTGGTCGTTCGGTTGGTCGTTCATCGGCCGACGTATATTTGGTCTTTTCACCGTTTCCGGGCCTGGCAGTTGGTCGGTTGGCGTGGAGCAGAGGTTAGCTTGTCGGTGGGTCCGTTGACTGTCTGTCGGTTGGGTTGTCATCGGATCGACAAGGGTTGGACCGACTGCCTGTCTCACCTAAGCGAGCGTTAGTGTTTAAATTCCAGCCCGACACTCGGAACTTCTGAGCGCCCTTGGGTGTACTGCCTTTTCTTGTTTGGTCTTGTTGTTTGTACTTGTATGGCTTCTAGCCGATTTTTAGGTTAAGGTTGTTTTGCCCTTAAGGCGTCAGATGTTTTGGGCCTTCAGCCTAATGTAAGAACTGTTTTACGTAAAGCCTTTGGCATTTTTTTAAAATTAATATAATTTTAAAATTAATATAATTGAGTCTTAAGTGTTAGGCCTTCAGCCGATTTTGAATTTAAGTTGTTTTGCCCTTAAAGTGTCAGATTCTTTGAGCCTTCAGCCTAATTAAGGAATTGTTTTAAGATAAGGCTTTGCCTTTTAAATTTCTGATTTTGGTTGAGCTTTAAGTTATTGGCTTTCAGCCGTTTTTAAATTAAAGTGGTCTTGCCCTTAATGTATGAGATTGTACGGCGCATTCAGCCGCTAATTAAGTTCCAAAATTAAAGCTGTGTATTTTTTTAAAATTTTCTTGGCTCCTGTAATGTTTGATCAAATGAAAGGTTGTATGTTCGAGTGGAACTGACAGCCGCTTATTTTGGCCCCTTTCCACAACTTAAACTACCTGTCGTGTCTTGCGGGTTTACCAGGGCGTCTCACTACCTTCTGATATCTTGTGTGTTTTCTGTGTTATGCCACTCTTAACAAAGTGCAATTGTTGTTGTCTACCTGATAGCCCAGTTGTTCCACATGCACCACACCACCAGACACATCATTTGGCGACGAGCATCAGGTATGTCATCATAGCATCCAGTCTGCTTCGCCATCCAGTTACCACTTTCTCCAGCCACGCCAGAAGCTACATCTGCTGCTCCACAGACTGTAGTCACGGGTGACCCTCTTCCCTAGAGCGTCATTGCGACAGCATCATACGGTGCCCACGTTTACAGACAATTGGCATAACTTTTCCCTGTTCCTCACGCAGGTGGTACTCCTCAGCGTTCTTTACACACCGTTGGTGCACTAATGGAGGTGACTGTCACTACTGTCATCATCTCCAACGTGGCATCCATCATTCACGCTTTCTGGTACTGGTTGCAGCATGTACATTTCTGCATGCAGCTACCTCCAGGTGGGGTCCTAGTGAAGCTGGCCAGCATCACTATGGCGCCAGAACACTTCCAAGGTCAACCACGACCAGACAGTACCACCGGAGCTTCCCACGTCTGCCACACTACTAGAATAGCAGACTCGTCGATAGTCCAGTGGTTTTAACTGCACTTCTTTGTCCTTGGACCAACCCCGTACACCATACAACAGCACTGGCCAATACACATTGAAGTTTGGATAGCTTGGCTCGAGCCCCCATGTGCTATGGCACGAAAAAATATATATATTTGCTACACTCAGCTTCATTGAGCGGCCCAGAGATGTGGCTGGTCTCAATGTTTGGCTAAGATTTTCGTTACAGAATGCCAGCTCACACCTGTCGTACACTCACTTTTTAAGCTGAAATAAAATATAAAAAATCAACGCAGGCAGGTACTGCGGCGAAATTTAAAATATTGAGTCATTCACGTTGATTTATAATTTGAACAAGTAGTTTATTTATTACTTTTCAATGGAAATGAGCGTTTGGCGTCAATGGCCGGGAGGCCCCTTGCGGGGCAGGTCTGGCCGCCTTGGTGCAGGTCTTATTACATTCGTCGCCACATTGGGCGACCTGCGCGCCGGATGGGGAAGAAATAATAATGAAGACCGCACAACACCCAGCCCCTGAGCGGAGAAAATCCCTGCCCCAGCCGGAAATCGAACCCGGGCCCTTAGGACGGCAATCCGTCACGCTGACCACTCAACTATCGGGACGGACTATATTTTTCAATACATTCACTAAACATTTAAAATGCAGTCTGAGGGGCTTTCACATAAGCGCGGCCTTTAACAATTGATGCTACAACACTTCACTACAAAATTCATATGCCGCTATCATGGCGCTCAACAGTCCGTTCACAATTCACAAAATACACTCTTGTCTGCTGTCCTAAACAACTATACTGCGCTCCACTTGATCGCTTTCGAACGTCGCTACATACATACTTGTCCCCGAACGTTGCTACCAACCCACTACTAGCCTCAGATTCCCGGCACGTCCTGCTCTTAGCGTCGCTCAGAACCAACTCCCCCGTCATCAAAGATGACCGCCCTCTGCACCCTCGAAACGACTGCCTAACTCAAAACAATGTTTGACAAAAAGAATTGCGAATATTCTAAAACTACACACAAAAACATACAAGATACACTGAAAAATATGGAAAATCTCCGGGAAATAACAATTTAACGTCCAATTTTTTGTATCTGCCGCCCTTTTTTCACAAATAATGTTCTTGTGGTGTGATATTGCTTTTCCCGTATTTCTGACACTAAACATAAATAAATAAAAATACATACATAATTACTCATCTACCTGTTTAAACTTTAGAATGCCGCAGCTAGTTTCGTCTCTTTAAATTTATTTATTATCAAAAATACTGTTTCTCTCAGTCGAATCCCACATTCCAACCTCTCATTCAAAAATGGTACACACTATGGTAAATCGGCTATGATTGCTCGATGCAGCTCTGCTAGCCGCATCCGTAGACACTTTGTTCATATTAATCGGCCAAAGCATTACTTTTGAACTTTCATAAATTTACAATTTTTAAGACAACCATAACTTTTAAACTATTATATATTTTTGTGGCGCGTCTAGATAATTTAGTTTTACATATTTTTCTATCCACGAGTGCCAACTCGCACCTCCGTGTCACTCTTAATTTTTTTTATCAACTTTTCTCTGGCGTATAACTTTCTCCATGCGCACAAACACGGTCATACGCGCCCCTGCCTAGCGTCCGGTCGGGTTTTTCCAAGGCCGCGTAACGCTAGCCGCTCGCCACGTTCCCATAGCAACCGCCAGCCACGTGCTCTGCGGCGGGAAGCTGCCCCTCTAATCTCAGCCCACAACTTGCACACTCACAACCCCCTCCGGCTGTTTGGTATGCAATATCCTCCAATGCGTGTTCCTCTTCTTTCCAAGCTACATATTCTCTGGCAGCTTAACACACAATGATCTCTTCTAACACTCTTCCCTTTTCCCCCAGTGCACATGCGTCACTTCCCCTGGCAGCTTCGCATACAATGGAGTCCTCCAGTGATCCACCCTCTTCTTTCCATGCTTCTGCACATCACATCCTTCACTATCTATTCGTAATCCTGTACATCTATAAATGTAAACTCCACACTTGTGGACACACCCACATTGTGCTAAGCAGTCACAGTTGCGCATGCACATGTCCACTCTTGCTCATGCATGCTCACTCGTGCATCCACACAACCTTCCATTCGAAGATGCTATCCTTACAAGGTGCTATTCCTCTACACCTTAAAAGATGCTACACATGCCTCTCAGCCCTCCAGCTACACTGCAAGCATTCTTCCTCTTCCTGCGCAGGCGATTTGGACGCCACACTCTGCTTTTCAGTCTCTGGACACTTTTATCATTTTCCACATCCTACTGCATGGTTCCTGCGCTTCTCTTCTGTCATGTGCCATCGCTCCTCCCTCAATAAACTCTCCTGTGTTTGTTTTATTTTTTCAGGCTTGCTCATGATTTTCCTGTCCTCATTGACTCTGCTGTTTGCATCGATTGGGCTGGCCACAGCCTACTTGGATGCCGCCTCACAACCTCAGGACAGAGATTCAACTGCACAGGTCACAGTTACCAAGGGCTCCCTATCACCCAAGGAATGGCACCTCTTTGATAAGGACACCTATCGACTCTGTGATTTCTAGCATCTGGCTGACGCCACTGGCCTATTACCTCGAGTTGTCAATGATGCAGGCATGGCCACCTTTCGTCACTGCCTTCTCTCCCCACAGGCGGAAGAGGATGCAGGGTCTGCAGCTGATGTCACAATGGCTCTGCCTTCTCTTCCCCTAAGGGGGAAGGGGATGCAGGACCCTCAGCTGCCGCCAAGATGTCTCCAACAATTTTCCATAAGGAGGAAGGGATGTTATGTCCATGACCATTTGCCTCACGCTTAGGCTATCAGACTTACACCCACGATCTGCAGGTTGCCGCTCTCTGCCGTTGCAGCCGCCACAGCAGGCTAGTCTCACCATTTTCAGAGAGCACTTCGACTACCACAACGCTGCAGTCAGGTCTTGTACTCCGACAGACATTCATCTATGTAAGACGCTGCAACGATAGGCAGAGCATTGTCTGCTTATGCCCTGGACTTTATGCTGGTTGTGCTCCTGTGATTCATCTGTCAGAACACATCAAATAATCATGCAGCCTGGGCTCTGGGCTTTGCACTGGCCGTGCCACTGTGGCTCGTCAGTCAGAGCACATGCTTTCCCTCCAAGCTTCACTTACGCTCTAGGCTTCGCGCCAATGTCCCCAAGCGGCTCATCCATCAGAGCATGAGCAGAGCTCGTAGTAGCATCGATCCGATAGCAGTTCAAACGTCGACCCAGACGCGAGCCAGAACAGAGTGCATTCAAAGGAGTTATTACCTCTTTCTGTAACTCCCTTAGTAACTGTGATATCTTGACAAGTGTTATTTCTTTTTGTAAATCACAAAAGAACTGAAAAGTTGCTTGTCAAGTGTTATTACTTATTTCAACTGACCCAAAGAACTGAGAAATATCTTTGCAGCCGAATTGTGCTACCTTCAGAAATCTTGTGTGTTTTCTGTGTTATACTACTCGTAGTAAAGAGTGCTTACTCTTGTCTACTTGGTAGCCCAGTTATTCCGCGAGTACCATACCACCGGAAGTATCACGTTTGAGTGAGTGAAAGGAGGACACAGGTTTAGTCAGCAGTTATGTGCACTACTAAAGATCACTCACCTTAAAACAGTGCTTGTTCATTATCGAGTATTACGAGAAACACAATTCATGGAAAACGTGTGTGACAATGTTTGCGCAAGAGTTTAAGACTCGAAGTGTTCTGGCAACAGCTCCAGCAAAGTTTGCAATGTAAAACTCATTGGTAAAACTGTATGAAACGTGCTCTGTTGTGAATATACACCACAACTATTCCGAAAAGTATACGAACACCAGAAAAAAATTACTCAAGTGCGGGAAAACCGGGAACAAAATCTGACGAAATCCCAACGTCGTTTATCTGTGAAAGTGAGAATTAAGAGACCGTCGTGTCGAAACGTTATCAAATAGGAACTACATCTGTACCCTGAAAAATTTACTGTTGTGCATAAGTTAAAGCGTCCAGACAAATTTTGGCGTTTTGAGCTCTAGTGGTGGTTTCCGAAGGAAGTCTAATCAGGATTTCTGGGCCCTGAGTTTTTCTTTAAGAAGGGACCTGGTTCAGACCGTCATGGTAAGGGAACTCACAGAAAATGCGTCATTATGCATCAGAAAACTTCCATCAGCACTATGAAGAGCCGTTGCATGATCTGAAGATTGGTGTTTCGTGCACAATTTCTGGTGTCCACAAGGTAAAATGATTCTTTTACCAGACTATTAATGCTAACCGTTACATCCAGAAACTGTTTAACCCATACATGGATCAACTCACAGAAGATGAACAACTGTAAGGTTATTTTCAGCAAGAAGGGGAAATAGCACGCATCGTTTTGCCAACCTTGTCAAGAGTGCATGAGGTGTTCGGTGAGGAGTGGGCAATCAGCAGAGGCATTGCAATCTCCTGGCCTCCTTGGTCGCCTGATTTCTTTCCAGGCGATTTTTATTTAATGTGACACCAGGTTCTTTGGTGCAACTTATATGTAAATGTTTTGCTCATATTAATCTGAGCATATACTTTTCAAATCTACGTTCTATTTAAAAGCTATTATGCTAAAACAATATCTGTAAAACTGGTTCATGCATAGGACACATAGAACTGTAGTGATGTAAAACCGGGAAGGAAGTCCCTAAGCAACGAAACTCGCTTGACAGGTACAGAATAGGAGGATCTGGCGGTAGGACCGCCAGTAGTCTTGGCAGACAAGAGGCGCTCATATCGAGGATGCCGAAGGAGGAAGGAAAGCAGCTATTTTGAACAACAATGTCTCGTATGTGGAAGATTACTGTCTAATTATTCAAGGCATTTATTGGTTCGCTCTGAATCACAAAAATCCGGCTGCAAAAAGATAATTTGTGGAGCCCTTTATATTTCAAGAGCATTTATGTTAGTCACAGAATGTCGCTACAACCACCACTTTCATCTCAGGATGTAAACTGATAACTGTAATCTTGCATGGGTCAGTTATTTGCTTTATATGCAAATAATAATCATATTTCGTTTAACTTCGTATTGAGAACCTTGTATTGAACCTTTATCATTTTACCGAGACAGGATCCTTTTCCTAGTGATGTAGTTACCAAGAATGCTTAGTTACTGGACTACATAATAATTTCTTGCTGTATCAGTGCATAGTGAGATTTGTGGAGTAGTAAATTTCTTAAGATTTCAATCAGTTTTGTTTCTGAAATACCCCACGAATAATTTTAAGCAATGAAGTTTCTCCATAACTAAAGATGCAAAGGAAAGAACTTATTACTTTACTTTAATGTTCAGCATTAAAAATATCTAAATAGGACAGCGATCATTTTGAATAGTTACTGGTAATTGCAGTTTAAGTGCCAATTAATGAATACCTGCTTCACAGATTTGTTAAAGTGTTTATATTCATGTTTCTGTGTTTAGAAGAGTTTTCTCCTTTCGTTTTATCAGAAGTGTTTGGTTATATCTCAGTAAAATATTAGAATTGTTTCTGGGTCCCATCCTAAAGATTTTGCCAATATTATAAACATTATTACAATGACAGTACTAATTAAGTTTAATTACAATTTCAGAGGCATTTATGTGCTCTAAAAATTAACAGGCTACAACTATTCACGCTAACATATTCTGGGACAAGATGTTTTTGTTCTCTGTTTGGTACAAAGAAGTAAATGCTACTAAATAAAACAATTAACGTAACTATTTAAAGACCAGCTGTATGTCAGTGTTTTTCAATACTTAACGTATAGAAGCTTCTCGTGTCCACATTAGTTGTGCTTCTCCCTTAGGTAATGACACTGTGTAATACACACTAGCTTTCTTACGTTATGTTCAGATATTAAGTGTTATTGAGAGGTAGTTTGTTGCCGAAACGTTGTAAGATTCCATTGCGTTACTCGTGACAAACCACTGTTCTATTACTGGCTACATTATGCTACTTTTAGCGTCCAGTTTGATAAACAGATTTCAGCACGATGTTAAGGTATTTATCGTAGTTAACTTTATTAGTGAACAGTATAACCACTTAGTACCACTTTACCTAATTAGGCTGGCTGCCGTCTTTTCATTTACAATATTACAGTTTGCTTTACAACTACCAGCACCGTGGTTCGATTCCTACTAGTTCGGCTACTGCTCACTACTGAACTTACTTAATTTTCTGTCTAACGTAACATAGTCCAATACTTTATCCATTACACTCAACCACGGACATTAAAATTCCTACTTTGGGAGTAACATTACCGGCGAATTGTTATAGTAACAATAGACGGAATGTTATAATCCTCAAGCAATGAAAGAGGTACCGTAGAACGCTGAAAACATTATTCCCTTTATTCCTCATACAGAGCTGCTACAGAAGTCTCACAGTCTGATAAATCTAGCACAGCTCTCCATCGACACCAACATCTTCCGTGACGTTCGTTGACAAGGACCAGTCTCATTCTTATTATAAATATTTACCAGGCCAGTTTTGTCTTGCCCGTCCTGTACAAACAGTAAAAGACACTGTTGGTACGAAGAGAGCAAAGGAAAGGAATTGTTCGATTCAACAATGCAACTGTTCAAGACAATATGTGTGTTTAAAGTTAACAATAGAAAAATGAATGAATTTACTAATTTATCAAAATTACATAGAAATGTCTTCAACTGAGCGTCTGGACAGAGATACAGAATTAAAGGGGGGTCTTTAACAGTAGAAATTTGAATGAATTTACAGAATTTAACAAAACCATGTCTGGATTGAAATCCAGAATTAAAAGAGGACCCAGACCAAAGCTGTTCTCAGTGCTTCTAAACAATTTATCACATCCATAAACTGGGAAAAAGAAGAAGAAATGTGTGCTGTTGGAACTTATGTGAACCACCTTCTTGTTGTTGATGACATTTATAATTGCTTTCCATTAGTGCAGATAAACTTCCATAACGACTGGAAAAATTTAGTTCAGCAAGTTGAAAGTAGGTCAGAAAAAGACTAAAATAATGTAAGGTGAACACATCAAACAGAAAATTATGCGCCTTAATAATGGAATTATAGAAAGAGTTGAATATTTTCGTATTGATGAGGACACCTGAAGGCAATGGACAACAAAAGAAATAAACAAAAGATCAAATATTATCTAGAACGCTTTTAGTAAACGAAGTAGTGGTTTCAAAACAAAGCTTATTCTGTGGAAGAGAAAAGTTTACAATCAGTGGTTATTACCAATTTTGACTTACGGCAACGAGACATGGATTTTAAAAGTGAAAACCATTCAAAACTTGCCGTTGCTCAGCGAGCAGTGGAAACCGCTATGTTGTAAAGTCCAAGGAAAGAAAAGTGAATCAACGAACAGACTAAAGAAATACTGGCATACCATGAAGGAAACAAATGCAATTATGCATCCTTAAACCGTCAGGATGTGCCACACCAAGTTAACGACCAAACATTTAGTGAAGGCTGTACGAAGAAATAGCCAACCATCGGCATTGTGGCCTGCACGAAATATAGAGCCGATTCAGAAAATGTTTGCGTACTGTCCCCATAAATGGGCATGTCAGGAAGTGCGTCAAAGTAGATTCTAGGTACACGTTGTACATACAGTCCTCGCATAAAGTTGTACATTTTTGTTCATTCCAACCGAATTACATGTAGGAATATACATTTGACAACTGTGATCGAGGAATGGACTCAAGGAAGTTTGACTTGACCAGGAACAGTCATTAGGAACGACCTTGTTGTTCGGTGACATGTCGTTTTGTGTTGGTGGATTAGTGAACAGGCTTAATTCCCATTACTTTTGATGGCAATTGTGGTGTCACAGCTAGACACCACACTTGCTAGGTGGTAGCCTTTAAATCGGCCGCGGTCCGTTAGTATACGTCGGACCCGCGTGTCGCCACTATCAGTGATTGCAGACCGAGCGCCGCCACACGGCAGGTCTAGAGAGACCCCCTAGCACTCGCCCCAGTTGTACAGCCGACTTTGCTAGCGATGGTTCACTGCCTACATACGCTCTCATTTGCAGAGACGACAGTTTAGCATAGCCTTCAGCTACGTCATTTGCTACGACATAGCAAGGCGCCATATTCAGTTACTATTGATATTGATATTGTGAATCATGTACCGTCAAGAGCGACGTTCATCATTAATGGATTAAAGTTAAGTGTCAATCTACTTACGTCTGCTTTCTGAATTCTAATTCCTTGTCATGTTCCAGACCTCACGTCAGTATAGTTCTTCCCTCCTCACGCCAGCCTGCGTCAGCTAAAACGCGTGCATTTCGGCCTCCTCTAGTAACACGGTGTTGGCTCTTCTGCCAACTACTACAGCAATCTATCGACTAAATAAATAAAAAATTTGTATGCAATGTATTTTATAATTACATACTGTTGCAAAGAAACTGATTACAAATACGAGTAATAGTACTTCCATGTGAAGTGTCGTTGTGAGGTCTGTACTATATATCAACGTAATCTGCGTTATAAAACGTCAAGTGTCATTATGAGGTTTCTATTTTATTTAATATTAACAATACTGACAAGGGAACCTCCCCATCGCACCCTCCTCAGATTTAGTTATAAGGTGACACAGTGGATAGGCCTTGAAAAATTGAACACAGATCAAACGAGAAAACAGGAAGAAGTTGTGTGGAACTATGAAAAAATAAGCAAAATATACAAACTGGGTAGTCCATGGGCAATATAGGCGACATCAAGGATAACATGAGCTCAGGAGCGCCGTGGTCCCGTGGTTAGCGTGAGCAGCTGCGGAACGAGAGGTCTTTGGTTCAAGTCTTCTCTCGAGTGAAAAGTTTACTTTCTTTATTTTCGCAAAGTTATGATCTGTCCGTTCGTTCATTGACGTCTCTGTTCACTGTAATAAGTTTAGTGTCTGTGTTTTGCGACCGCACCGCAAAACCGTGCGATTAGTAGACGAAAGGACGTGCCTCCAATGGGAACCGAAAACATTTGATCGCAAGGTCATAGGTCAACCGATTCCTCCACAGGTAAATATTCATTGCCCTTGTTATTGAAGTCGCGAGCTATATTTGCTGGATTCATGTTGCCCACGGAATACATCTCACGTATTTAATGCACTCTCGTCCAAAGTAGTGAACAGTCAACTGCCAGCCAGGGAGCCTCGTTAGCAGGAATACTCTCTCTTCCGTGCGCTGTAGTCGACTGACGTCGTGTGTTTCGATGTTTGTTTAGGTGTAACGTCCCCATACTACGGCGCAGTTACCTGGCATCGGACGGACGGACAGATAATAATTGTGTGAAACTAAAAATTAAACTTTCACGCGAGGGAAGACTTGAACCAAGGACATCTCGTTCCTCAGCTGCTCACGCTAACCACGGGACCACGGCGCCTCTGAGTTCACACTATCCTTGATGTTGCATATCTTGCGCATGGACTACTCAGTTTGTATATTTTGCTTACTTGTTTCTTAGTTCCACGCAACTTCTTCCTGTTTCCTCGGTTGATCTGTGTTCAGTTTTTCAAGGCCTATCCACTGTGTCAACTTATAACTAAATCTGAGGGGGGTGCGATGGGGGAGGTTCCCTTGTGAGAGCAAGACTGTGTCCCTATACTTCCATCGGTCACATTAGACAGCACCGCTAGTGCCCGAGCTCTCTTTCTTGATGCCGCTGTTTTTCATTATGCAAATAAGAGTGTTTAGTGTGTGAAAGACGTTGAAGCGCACAGAAGTTGGTTGGTGGATTTGAAGGAGATTCGGTAGTTGACTGCTGGGAATATTCATCTATTGGTGGATGTACAGTACTTCGAATCACGGTGCTGACGCTGCACTTCCTGAGATTGTTAAAACGACAGAACTTCTGAGAGATCTGCACGCTGGATCGGGCGCGTGTTGACCGATTTAGTGAGTGGTTACATAATCAACACCCTTCTGAACATTTTTCATGTTCTTCATGTCTTTATTGACCTACAAGAAATACTGCCCCATTCCAGACCAATTGCTCTAGCGTTATTATCATTTTAGTATGTTTAACTGATATTAAAGTGCGCAACAGAATTGCAAGATCAATACTCCAAAGAAAGGGGTGGTGTCATTGACACCATTTAGGCCCCTCTCCCTGAGGCGTCGAAAGCAGTGTGTCTGAAATGTTTTCTTCAGCCCGTCATACGGAAACTGCGTTATTTCAATGCTGGTTCGATTCGGATCTCCAACACCAAGTCGTCAAAAGAAGGGGGGTGAAATGTGAGTAAGACGGGGTATGACCAGCTTCCATCGTGTGACATATCCAGTGCGGCGTTGGAAGGAATTGTGGTGAAATTTGGTGCCAATGGAACATCATGAACCCATTTCACGCGTCACGTGAAGTGAGGTCTGGCCTTTTATTCGCATGTGTCGACACTTTGCTGTTTGAAGCGTCGTCGAGAGCGATGATGACGTCGAAGGGCGCCACGCTTTTTCACCTTTGCGGAGGAAGGTTATGGCACTTCTGGTACCGAGCGCCGCGGGTTTCGAATCTGCGCTAGACGGCATGGACCTCGATTACCACTAGAGGTCTCTACAGCCGTCATGCCGTAAGCCGTGGCTGCGCGCGCTCCTGGCCAGCATATAATGTGAGGGCGCCACAGTGGAGCACGTGGTCCCAGCTGCCAATAGTAACGTCTCTATCATGTATTTAAGCCCCTGCCTCTCGTTCAGCGAGGCACCTATCAACTCTGATCCTCACCCCCCTCCTTTCCTCTGTCCTTTCCCTGGGCTCCCTCTTCCTCCCCCTTCCATCCTGTGTTTTCTCCCTGCCTATCCTCTCCCTATCTCCTTTCTCCCCCCCCCCTTGAGTCTTTTTGTACTCCACCCCTCTGCCTTCCCCACTCCCTGGTACGTCTGCTCAGCACCCCCCACCCCTCTTCTGGATCCTCCTCTTCCATTGGATCGTTTCCCCCATCCCACTTCACTTTTCCTCTCCTTCCCACCCCCCTCCTTTTTTTCCCGTCATCTGACCAGTTTCCCCCACCTGCTCTCGGGTGTGGTATGTCATATTTGTGCCAACTTTTTAGTGCAATGTTTAAGTGAGTGTTCAGTGTTGTGCGTCTTTCCACAGTGTTGCGAACGGAAATCATGCTGTCGCTGGGTGTGCCTTTTATATCTCTTGCGAACAGAACCCAGACTGTCGCCGTGTTTTTTTAATTGTCTGTCTATTATTTCAAGCTCCAGCATTTTCTGCCATTTTACCTGTAAGTCACCGATTTTATCGCCAACTGTTATTATTTTTTCTTATCTTCATCTTTTTAAAACAAATTATGTAGGCTGAAGAGCGGCGTAATAAGCTGCTGCAAGCTCGCCCCCTTTAGAGGGAATCGAAACTCAATAAAGGAAAAAAAAAAGTTCAGCGAGGCAGTCTGATATTCACGTGAGTCTATCGACATCTCGCCTACAGACAGCGTGTTTACTTTACTTTCTTTCCATGTGCAAGTGGACGTTGTTGATTCTTGAGGTTTCACTAGTGACCCCGTTGCTTCTTGTGTGGTGTTGTTCGCAAGGTCTTGCTCGGTCGTCCGTCGTTGTCCGTGTCTGTCCTTTCCCGTTCGTTTTGTTTGTTCGCGGGCCGCTCCCGTTTGGTCCCGCCGCGCTTTCGTTCTCGGCAACCCCCCGACCGTTCCGATCGTTGTTACAACAGCAGATTTTAAGCAAATTTTAAACTTACGCGTAACAATGGGAGAGAATTAGGGGGTTTCGAAAAAATGATCCTTTAATTCTATTGCACATTGTATTTGGGTAACTTCTGTGAATTATCACAGAAATCAGAATTAATGTCATAGGACAATGGAGAATCCCTTTGCTGTAGGCCTATAGATAAAAATTTATACCTGCATCTGGTTTGGCAGCAGTCTACAGCTATGCCTGCAGCTGTGACCGAACGGTTCTAGGCGCTTCAGTCCGGAACCGTGCTGCGGCTACGATCGCAGGTTCGAATCCTGCCTCGGGCATGGATGTGTGTGATGTCCTAAGGTTAGTTAGGTTTAAGTAGTTCTAAGTCTAGGGGACTGATGACCTCAGATGTTAAGTCCCATAGTGCTTAGAGCCATTTGAACCATCTGCAGCTATGATATTGTTTCAGTTTTGACTAACCATTCATTAACTGTAGCAAATACCAGACTGTTAATGTTATACAATCGCCTCGTTTCTGTTCCTTTTTACACTTACGTATACATTACTAACATGTACTCATGACAATAAGGAAATCATTGGTCTATACAGTTTCAGAGTTCAGTAAGAAAAGCGTTGCAAACAGTGACGGCAGTTCTCAGAAATATACGTTGAAGGAAACTGCACTGTTTAATTTCACGTGAAAATGAACTTAACGATGTATTTGTGAAAGCCAAGGAGGAGAAAACAGGTTGGCACGAATCAGAGGGACCAGAATGTTGGGTCGCTTGACTAAATGAATGGCAACCATTAAGAACTTTGAATGTAGGAGATCGGACAGTAATAAGTTTTTAGATGTGAATTTCATACAGAAGATGTCAAGATAGAAAACCAAGTTAGTAGCGTTCTAAGAAACTAAATGGACAACTTACAGAAACAAAGGCATGATTGAACAAACAATTCAGTGTTGGAAAAAATAAATGGATATGCCGTGTGGCTAGGGCCCCCCGTCGGGTAGACCGTTCGCCTGGTGCAAGGCTTTCGAGTTGACGCCACTTCGGCGACTTGCGTGTCGATGGGGATGAAATGATGATACGGACAGCACAACACCCAGTCTCTGAGCGGAGAAAATCTCCGACCCAGCCGGGAATCGAACCCGGCCGTTAGGTATGACATTCCGGCACGCTGATCACGCAGCTACCGGGGGCGAACAGTGTTGGAAATGATATAGCAAGACATGGACTCTCGACCGCGAAATGTGTGGGAATCAACTCTCCATGAGGCCTTTTCGAGTGGATTCTTAACAGCGGTATGTCTGAAACGTTTTCCTCCGCCACCCATGACAAAACCGCGTGATTTGAAAGCGGGGCGTCGCGGTTCTGGCCTCCATCACAGCGGCCTCCAAAGTGGGAATGAGGCGTAGGGAAGAGGGAGACTGACGACCTTACCATCGTTGACACGTCTTCGGTGGCATTGGGCAAAATTTTGGTGAAATTTAGTATCAATGTGACATCATTTCCCCCTCCCCCCTTACAAATCATGTGAACTTCTGAACTCTGGCCTTTGCTGTTTGAAGTGTCGCCGAGCCCAAGGGTGGCGGCACAGGGCGCCACACATTTACATCATTGCAGAGGAAGTCGTAGGCACCTTTGAGACAAATTTCAAACTTCTGTGTTGCAATGGGAGATAATTACGAGGTGTCGAAGAAATGATCCTATAATTATGTTGTGAAGAGGATTTGTCAAAATATACAAAAATTTCTTCTATGCCAAAACCCGGCTATAGTCCTATCTTTGTTACGCACTTGCTGAAAGGCGCCATGGGCCCTCAAAATAAGTAGCACAGTCTTATTTCTACATCACACACACACACACACACACACACACACACACACACACACACCATCGCACATAATCTCCAAGGCAGATTATAGGGAAAAGAATTCTAGTCAGCAGGTGAAAGGCTAGCAGTACTACTATGGGTCGCAAAAGTAGTAATGTCTTTGGAAAAGGTTCTACACAGACAAAGATTCAATCTTCGATCACAGATGAAAATTCCATCTTTGCATCGAACGTGAGATATCTCTTTAAAGGAACCAAAGATTGCCCGTATTATTTGTCAGAATACATAAGGATTTGTTCTATAGCAGTACAAAACACATATGGCTCACTTACTGGCATTACTGGTATAACTTAGAAGTTAAGGTACACTTAATACCAAAACCTGACTGGTTCGATCTTTGTACCCACTTGGTGCAAAGCATACTTGGAACCCATACGCATTAAACTGTCTGTTCCAACTGTCTTATCATTATTCAAAGTCACAGTGCTGTTTTCTTGGTAGTCTTCTTGCATATAGAAGTCATGGTTTGATGTTAGGTGAACATACATAGCCATTTTATTAAAAATTCAGCAAAATATTGCACTATTCCAGGTCCGTTAGCTATTAGTCATCTGCGTAGAGTTTCTGCGAAATACCAGGCATCTCTTCCTGGAGAGCTTACCACGTAAATAACTGTTAAATACGCCACACATGTCTTTATTTAACACTGCAGACCGTTCCTTCTCAAATTGCTCAAAAATGGTTCAAATTGCTCTGAGCACTATGGGACTTAACTTCTGTGGTCATCAGTCCCCTAGAACTTAGAACTACTTAAACCTAACTAACCTAAGGACATCACACACATCCATGCCCGAGGCAGAATTCGAACCTGCGACCGGAGCATTCGTGCGGTTCCAGACTGTAGCGCCTAGAACCGCTCGGCCACACCTGCCGGCTCTCAAATTGTTCTTGCCAGTCTAATGTGTAGTCCACACCTCAGTAGTACGGGAAATATGACACCTGCAAGTTTGGAAACGTCAGCAGGTCTTGACTTGTCTGAGACCTTGTTAACTAAGCACAATCCCCATGATGATATCACACACATGGGTCGAGGTGGTTGAGTGGGTGGGGGGTTGGGGGGTTCGGGGGGGGGGGGGGCGGTGGGAGGCTTTGATTGAATCTGTGGTTCGAATTCAGCCAAAAGTAATAAGTAAAAACCTGTGTCATTCGCACCATCATTGATATGTTGGGATCAGTGCCAGATGGCTTCTAAGAGTATAAGAGTATTGTGTCTTGAATATCAGGATGTAATAAAAACGGTGAAATACCACATAAAGTGCTGTTTGGAATGGTTTGTATTTTGCATAAAGTACTGTAAAATCACTTAGACAACAACAGACTTACTCCTTACTAAACTGGAAGTAACCTGAAGTAGACTTGACTGTACCCAACAATGTTATCTCTGTTGTGTATAATAATGGTCAGAATAACAATTTGTGTACAATATGACAACTTTCAGTCAAATATCTGTGCCAATATTTGCTGACTTATCATAATAACATGCCTTCCGTTAAGGCTTGAGATAAGTTTCTTTAATCGTCATGGAAGATCGAAACGATAATTAAAAGGAACATACTTAAAATTACACAGTGTGCTCACGTGGCTTATATAATAAAATAGTTTTCGACAATTTATTTGACGAATTATTCAAAACTGATCCGCTGACATCAGTCAGTTACTGAATTTCTATATTTGGCCTTCATTATTGCACAGTCTGTAGAGAAAAAACACTTAGAGTAATCATTTGTTATTTTATCAGCAACCTTTATTCTCGTAAGCATATGGTATTTTTGATATCATTAGTAAAGACTCGTAACATTTCAAATTTTGTGCTAATTTCTTCGTGTTTGGGCCCACAACCGCCATAAACTTTATGATCTTAGTATATTCCACGCCAGTTTGTCGTTTGCTTCGTGCCTTCTCCGAGGTGTTGGAATTTTAATGTCAAGGAGGTTACATGTGCGCAAATTTCTGTTACCGTCACGTTATTATTAAAGCCTAGTTAATTCCCAGAAATTCCATATAAAGTGGCCAGATAACTGGATTTTCTTTGTATTTCACATTTTCAAAAACAGACTTCATTTATTAGCAATGTGATTTTCGTTTTGAAAGAAAATAAAGCACATAATCATATGACTGTTGGTTAGCTGATGCCAGTATACTCACTGACTGACCTTTAACCGACCAGTCTTCCGAGCGACAGCAATGATTGTGTGTGTGTTTGTTGCTGTGTCATAGGTGATCGGAATGGTAGAAAGTTCAAAGTGAAACCTCATGCTCTCAGACAGATCTTCCGAAAAACGGATCTCCCAAAAAATACCATCCGATTGATGGACGATCATTAAAAGTTTCTAGTGCCCTCATTCTTTGTTTTTTTAAAAAAGTAACTTTTCACACATTTGAAGTCAATCCAGATTATCTACCGAAAATCAGACGAGTCGTTTCACACAGATCTATTTTCTGTTTGTCGATGGAATTCTGTTCCAATTGCCGTTTAGAGACTTTAGCCACAGCAGAAAAGGAAAATGAAAAAATGTTATGTGCTACATCACTGACATTCATATACCTCGAGTATTTATCGTTTGATTACCCAAGCTCATGGCCCAGATAGTGACTAACGTCTTCTTATTAGCACTCCAGTCTATCGTCCTCAACCTGCAGCAATTTGTAAACTTCATTTGTTTCCTTACTGCTGGCAGTTATTAATGTCTACGAACACCGTGTGCCTGTAAGTGACGAGGAATTCTTAAAATTTGCTTATTGTTCCATAGTTTATCACATTAATATCACCACCAATTCTTCATTGCGTCTTAGCGAAGAAATTTATCATTTCGGAACAACTTTTTTCCAGGTTCACAGAACAGATTACAGTCCATGAGTGTATTTGTAAAGTGCCCAAACAACAATATTGAATTGGCTGCTCTAGTGAATCACCATCATCTTCACATGGTGGATTACGAACGTGCCACCTTAAGACTAGCCAGTAGCTTCCCCCGAGAAGTTACGACGCATCGTATGGTCAATGTCTAGACTCTCTTCACTTATTACAAAATTCCTCAGTAAACAGCTTGCCAGTGCTGACGCCCAGTATTGTCTTTTTCATAAAGTTTCTAGTTTTTTGATTTTTGTACCTTCTGCGTGACTGCGCAATTTAGACGACAGCAATTACTATGTCTTCAGAATGTGCTCTGGTTTAGCTCTCACCTGTGGGACTTAGAATAAAATGAGTGAACTTCAGGAGACGCATTTGGTGAAGTACCGAATTACTGTTAATACACTCCTGGAAATGGAAAAAAGAACACATTGACACCGGTGTGTCAGACCCACCATACTTGCTCCGGACACTGCGAGAGGGCTGTACAAGCAATGATCACACGCACGGCACAGCGGACACACCAGGAACCGCGGTGTTGGCCGTCGAATGGCGCTAGCTGCGCAGCATTTGTGCACCGCCGCCGTCAGTGTCAGCCAGTTTGCCGTGGCATACGGAGCTCCATCGCAGTCTTTAACACTGGTAGCATGCCGCGACAGCGTGGACGTGAACCGTATGTGCAGTTGACGGACTTTGAGCGAGGGCGTATAGTGGGCATGCGGGAGGCCGGGTGGACGTACCGCCGAATTGCTCAACACGTGGGGCGTGAGGTCTCCACAGTACATCGATGTTGTCGCCAGTGGTCGGCGGAAGGTGCACGTGCCCGTCGACCTGGGACCGGACCGCAGCGACGCACGGATGCACGCCAAGACCGTAGGATCCTACGCAGTGCCGTAGGGGACCGCACCGCCACTTCCCAGCAAATTAGGGACAATGTCGCTCCTGGGGTATCGGCGAGGACCATTCGCAACCGTCTCCATGAAGCTGGGCTACGGTCCCGCACACCGTTAGGCCGTCTTCCGCTCACGCCCCAACATCGTGCAGCCCGCCTCCAGTGGTGTCGCCACAGGCGTGAATGGAGGGACGAATGGAGACGTGTCGTCTTCAGCGATGAGAGTCGCTTCTGCCTTGGTGCCAATGATGGTCGTATGCGTGTTTGGCGCCGTGCAGGTGAGCGCCACAATCAGGACTGCATACGACCGAGGCACACGGGGCAAACACCCCGCATCATGGTGTGGGGAGCGATCTCCTACACTGGCCGTACACCACTGGTGATCGTCGAGGGGACACTGAATAGTGCACGGTACATCCAAACCGTCATCGAACCCATCGTTCTACCATTCCTAGACCGGCAAGGGAACTTGCTGTTCCAACAGGACAATGCACGTCCGCATGTATACCGTGCCACCCAACGTGCTCTAGAAGGTGTAAGTCAACTACCCTGGCCAGCAAGATCTCCGGATCTGTCCCCCATTGAGCATGTTTGGGACTGGATGAAGCGTCGTCTCACGCGGTCTGCACGTCCAGCACGAATGCTGGTCCAACTGAGGCGCCAGGTGGAAATGGCATGGCAAGCCGTTCCACAGGACTACATCCAGCATCTCTACGATCGTCTCCATGGGAGAATAGCAGCCTGCATTGCTGCGAAAGGTGGATATACACTGTACTAGTGTCGACATTGTGTATGCTCTGTTGCCTGTGTCTATGTGCCTGTGGTTCTGTCAGTGTGATCATGTGATGTATCTGACCCCAGGAATGTGTCAATAAAGTTTCCCCTTCCTGGGACAATGAATTCACGGTGTTCTTATTTCAATTTCCAGGAGTGTATTATAGGTACGTCACCGGACAAAAATTTGTACCACACAGGGATATCACGTCAGTAACACGTTACACTGCCTTCAGCCTTGATAAAGTCTTCAGTTCGGAGAGAAAAGTGCCCCCAAGTTTTTTTCAGGAATGCCGTATCCAACTGTAGCTGCAAACCGATGATTAGCTCCAGTAGAGCTACCAAACCGCAAAAGCTATGGCTGCTTCGTTTCACCCAATGTTCAATATAATCCTAGACCTTATTTATGGGATTAAAACGGGGTGAATTAGCAAGCTAGTGGAGATGCAATAGGGCGCTTTTTTTTAGGTCATCAGTTTTCTGACTGGTTTGATGTGACATACTTCGAATTCTTCTCCTGTGCCAAGCTCTTCATCTTCCAGTATCACTTACACCTACCTACGTCCTCAGTTAGTTGATATGACGGTAAGTAGACAAACAGGGTCAGATTTCCCAGAGCATATTTAGCGGGAAGAAGCCTCTACTCCGCCTTGCTCAGTCACGCCTTCGTCAAAATGAACTCTCAATTATTCGAACTATTTGTGAGCACTTTCAACGTCGAGCTATCTAGAGTCGACTGCGTCTCCATCACTTCCCTTATCTTCCTCTTCAAGGTAAGCGGATGTTGGTTAACTATATCGCGAGTCAGCTGTAACTGTTTGCATTTGTTCAAATGGTTCAAATGGCTCTGAGCACTATGGGACTTACCATCTGTGGTCATTAGTCCCCTAGAACTTCGAACTACCTAAACCTAACTAACCTAAGGACATTACACACATCCATGCTCGAGGCAGGATTCGAACCTGCGACCGTAGCGGTCACGCGGTTCCAGACTGAAGCGCCTAGAACCGCACGGCCACACCGGCCGGCTGTTTGCGTTTCTCTCATTCATTTTGGTGTTTTGCTACCAAGTATTTACAATGTTGTTGTATTGGTATGTGACGCTATTGCTCTTTAAGATGTCTTCTGATTGGTCATCTCGTCCCCTCGATGTAAATTACTTCGCAGTTGACCTCGTAAACTCCCAGCATGTGGAACATTTCGACGGTTGATCTCAGCTGATCTCCAATTTTGCTGTTGCTCCGTCACATTAGTTTAATGACCACTCTGCAAAGAATTTTTCGTACAAGGTCTGTGATACCCTGCATGTGCGGTCGAAGAGCGGTATGTGGCTGTTCCACTTCCTCGCCTCTCATGCTATTGTTGCCTCCTCCTCCTCCTCCTCCTCTTCTTCCTTCTTCTCCTTTTTTTTAAAGTGATAAGTCGTCAGACTGGTTTAATGTGGCCCCTCAGGAACTCGTCACCTCTAGCACTTGTACTTGCACCGTATCTCCTCCATTATTTACTGTATGTATTCCAATCTCTGTCTTCCTCTACAGTTTTTACCCTCTACACCTTATTCTAGTGTCATGGAGACTGTTCTTTGATGTCTTAACGTTGTCCCTTCTTCTTGTCAGTGTTTTCCATATATTCCTTTATTCGCCGATCCTGCGGAGAATCTACCACGTTCCTTATCAGTCTTCCTAGTTTTCAGCATTCTTCTGTAGCATCACATCTCAGATATTTAGATTCTCTTCTTTCCCCGTTTTCCTACAGTTCATGTTTGACTGTCATACAATGCTGTGCTCCAAACACAGATTCCCAGAAATTTCTTCCTCAAGTTAAGGCCTATGTTTGATACTAGTTAACTTCTCCTGGACAGGAATGCCCTTTTTGCCAATGCTTGTAAGCTTTTTACGTCCTACTTGCTAAATCTGCCATGGATTATTTTGTTGCCTAGATAGCAGTACTCCTTAACTTCACCAATTGTGATCACCAGTTGCGGTGCCAAGTTCCTCACTGTTCTCATTTCTGTTACTTCTCATTTCTTTCGTTTTTCTTCGATTTACTCTCAACCCATATTCTGTACTCATAAGACTGTTCATTCCATTCAGCAGATCTTATAATTCTAGGGATATCAGTGACTTCAGCGAATCTTATCATTGATATCCTTTCACCCTTATTTTAAACCCATTTCTGAACATTTCTTTTATTTCTGTGATTGCTCCTCCGATATATAGACTGATTAGTAGGGGCGAAAGACTACACCTCTTAACCCTTTTTAATCCGAACATTTTCTTCTTGCTCTTCCCTCACAGCTCTTCTATATAATTTATATTATTTGTCTTTCCATATAGGTTACTCCTATTTTCCACAGAATTTCGAACGTCTTGCACCATTTGACATAGTCGAACGGTTTTTCCAGGTCGACAAATCCTAAAGCCAAATTGGTTACCATCTAACACAACATCAATTTTCTTCTCCGTTCTTCTATACACTATTCTTGTAAGGAATTTGGAGGCATGAGCTGTTAAGTTGATTGTGCAGTCTCGTACATGTCGGCTCTTGGCGTGTTCGAAATTGTGTGGATGATATTTTTCCGAAAGTCAGATAGTATGTCACCAGACTCATTTTACACACCAAACGTAAATAGCAGTTTTGTTGGCACGTCCCCCAATGATTTTAGAAATTCTGATGGCATGTTACCTATCCCTTTTGCCTTATTTGATCTTACGCCTTCCAAAGCTTACTTAAATATAGATTCTAATTCTGGATCTCCTATCTCTTCTATATTGACTCCTGTCTCTTCTTCTATCAAATCAGACAGATCTTCCCCCTCATAGAGGCCTCCAACGTACTCTTTTTCACCTATCCGCTCTCTCCACTGCATTTAATAGAGGAATTCCCTTTGCACTCTTAATGCTACCACCCTTTCTTTTAATTTCACCGAAGGTGGTTTTGACTTTCATATATGCTGAGTCAGTCCTTCCAGCAGTCATTTCTTTTTCGATTTATTCACATTTGTCATGCAGCCATCTCGTCTTAGCTTCCCTGCACTTCCTATTTATTTCATTCTTCGGCGACTTGTGTTTCTGTATTTCAGAGTTTTCCTGAACATTTTTCTGCTTTCTTCTTTCATCGATCAATTGAAGTATTTCTTATTTTACCCATGGCTTCTTCACCGTTGCCTCCTTTGTACTATGTTTTTCTATCCAACTTCAATGATTGCACTTTTTAGAGATGTCCATTCCTCTTCAACTGTACTACCTACTGACCTACTCCTTATAGCAGTATCTATAGCCTTAGAGAACGTCAAGCGTATCTCTTCATCCCTTTACACTTCCGTATCCTACGTCTTTGCCTATTGATTCTTCCCCCCAGGGGGTCCGCAACTCTTTTGTGGATACGTGCGTGGCGAGCACGGGGCCTCGAGCCATTGCAGCCTTCTTTCTCTCCAGGGCTGCATTTCCTTTCCCTTCCCATCCTTTCCCCTCCTTGCTCCTTTCCCCTCGCCCTCTCCTCTCTCTCTCTTGGTGTCCCTGCTTATGTTGGCCCCGCTATCCTCCTGGTTCTGTTGGTTTTCCAATTCGGCTTTGTTGCATAATCATCTCCTCCTTTTGGCATTCCTTGGTCCCCCTCTGGGGTTTGACCTCCATTACAAAATTTCTCCTCCGTAGTGTGAGCCATTTGGGGAAGAGCACCTTACCTAGTGTCTCCGACGTGCGCCCTCCAAGTACATTCCACCTTTTCTTTCACGTTGTTGTCTGATACTAGGGTGCATAGCCAGCACGGTAGCCAGCCCGTGTGGTGGGGTCACTATGTACCCTTTTGGTTGAGCCCCCTGAACACACAGGGATCACACTTCTGATACCTGAGCTGTGACCTCCTCATGCATGCCTTGGAGTGGTTGCTCGTCATCCTGGAGCATCGGAACTCCCGGCAATGGCCGCCGTGCCAGACGGCCCTTGCTGTGGTTGGGTGGCGCCCGTGAGGAGAGCACCTGATCGGAGTGGGTGGTATCAGGGCGGACGCTATGCACATGAAACGCATACGGGTCCAGAACTCTGGCCGTTCTTCTGCGGCCATCTCTCTGCGTGGAACTAATTCCTCAAGTGCTGCTTCTCTTGCCCCTTCGGCCTTCCCTTCCATGGCTACCCCCTGGGAAGAGGGTCAGGCCCATTGTCTAGGGGCAAAACCTTTCCCCCGTTATCTAGTTTGCACCAGGACTGATGGAGATACTTTCACCAGTGTCAAACCTTTATTCTTTGTGGAACACATTGAAGACAAGTTTCGTGAATTGGACTCCCTGAGCAAGATGCGGTCAGGTTCGTTGCTGATAAAAACTACTTCAGCTGCCCAATCTGCGGCCCTTCGTGCCTGTACCCATCTTGGCACAATTACTGTGTCCATTACCCCCCACCAGTCTCTAAATATGGTACAAGGTGTGATTTTTCACAGGGACCTCATCCTTCAAACTGATGAGGAACTTCGGGACAATCTCAGATGGCGGGGTGTTCACTTTGTTCGGCGTGTTCAGAAGGGTCCTAAAGACAATCGTATTGATACTGGTGCCTTTATCCTGGCCTTTGAAGGGGATACCCTCCCTGAGAAAGTTAAGATTATGGTCTATCGCTGTGATGTGAAGCTGTACATCCCACCTCCTATAAGGTGTTTTAAGGGCTTGTGTTTTGGCCACATGTCTTCCCACTGTTCCCAGGCCCCTCTCTGTGGTGACTGTGGACGTCCACTCCATGAGGGGAGTCCCTGTGTCCCCCCTCCTGTATGTGTAAATTGTCATGGTAGTCATTCTCCACGTTCACCAGACTGCCCAGTATATAAGAAGGAAAAAAAGATACAGGAGTATAAGTCCCTCAATCGTTTAACCTACACAGAGGCCCGTAAGAAATATGCACGACTTCACCCTGTGTCCATGACATCTAGTTACGCCTTGGTTACATCTTCGCCCCTTCCTCCCCCTTCCTTACCCCCATCCCGGACCCCTCTCCTGCCCCCCTCCCCTGCGGCTCCCACACCTTCTCCTATGGGCGCTGCTCCCCCTCCCCAGCTGGAGAAGTGTCCCACTCCTTCAGCGTCTGCCGGTCAAGGGCACCTCTCCCGGGATGTCCCTTCCTGGCACCTTCCAGGGCAAAGGTCTGCTGCCGCGCGACGACCGCGAGAGCCGCGGTCTGTCGGCCCCCAGGTCGCCCGGTCACTTTCTGTTCCTGATCTTGCTGCAGCTGGCTCCTTTATGCCACACAGCCCTGCTCGATCTCAGCCTGAAAAGAAGAAGAAACATAAGTCCCAGGACAAAGAGCCTCTTGTGTCACCGGAGGTCCCCCCCCCCCCCCACGACTTCACAACCGGATTCTGACCTGTCGTTCATGGATGTCGTCCCCTCCTTGTCGGTGACGGGTGGGGACCCGGCGGTATGACTGGATTTAGCGTGTTCAGCCCCCATTTAAACCACCGTTCTGTGGTTCTCCAATGGAATTGTAATGGATACTATCGTCACCTTCCAGAATTGAAATCCCTTCTTTCGTCCTACTCTGCAGCTTGCGTGGTTCTCCAGGAATCTCATTTTACTGATGCTCACTCACCGACCCTCCGTGGGTTCCGTGTTTTCTGTCGAAATCGGGTCGGACCCATTCGGGCTTCTGGTGACGTTTGTAAGTTGGTCCGTACAAGCATTGCTAGCACATGGATTCCTCTTCAAACTACATTGGAAGCGGTTGCTGTTAGGGTCCACCTAGACTCTGCAGTCACAGTTTGCAATCTTTATCTCCCTCCCGACAGGACTCTTACACCTGCTGTCTTAACCGCCCTTCTTCAGCAACTTCCTCCTCCCTTCCTCCTCCTTGGGGATTTTAATGCTCATCATCCTTTGTGGGGCAGTGCCTTTTCATCTAGACGAGGTCTTCTTATAGCCCAATTTATTGCTGACCACGACCTGTGCCTTCTTAATGATGGCTTCCCTACTCATTTCAGTGCCGGTCATGGTACCTTTTCTGCCATTGATCTTTCTCTTTCTTCTCCCTCACTCCTCCCTTCATTACACTGGTCGCCACACGACGACCTTTGTGATAGTGACCATTTCCTCGTTGATTATCACGCTCCCTTCCCAATTCCCGATGGACAGGTTACCTCGTTGGTCTTTCCAACGCGCCGATTGGCCTCTATACACTGCACAGGTCGTGTTTTCTCCCTCTTTGTCGGGTTGTGTTGATGACGTCCTACGTGACGTGTCTGACGCGATTTTTCGCGCTGCTAGCCTTGCTGTCCCGCGCTCATCTGGACCATTTTGTCGTCGGCAAGTCCCATGGTGGAGTACGGCCATTGCCATTGCCATTGCCATCCATGATCGCCGTCGAGCTTTGCAACACTTTAAGAGGCACCCATCCATAGCCAGCCTTACTACCTTTAAACGCCTTCGCGCTAAAACCCGTTATTTAATCAAACAGAGCAAGCGGATATGTTGGGAATGATTCGTTTCTTCCCTTGGTTCTACTGTCCCTCTGTCACGGGTATGGGCTACACTTCGCTCTCTCCAAGGTTGCCATCGGCAGTCCACCCTCCCAGGCCTTCACCTCCCAGATGGCATTTGTACGGACCCATTAGTTCTTGCAGAACATCTTGCGACCCATTTTGCAGTGGCATCAGAGTCAGCCTCCTATCCAGCTGCTTTCCTTCATCAAAAACAGCGGGCTGAAGCTCCCACCTTATGTTTCACCACTTGTGAGTCAGAATCTTACAACGAACCTTTTACTGAATGGGAATTTCTTTCTGCTCTATCTTCTTCTCATGATACGGCCCCCGGCCCAGATTCCATTCATAACCAACTGCTTCAACATCTCAGTGCTCCACAACTGCAACATCTTCTTCGGGTGTTTAACCGTATCTGGCTCCAGGGTGACTTCCCTTCTCAGTGGAGGGATAGCATTGTGGTTCCTGTCCTTAAGCCTGGTAAGAACCCCCTATCTGTTGACAGCTATCGGCCAATTAGTTTGACCAATGTTGTTTGTAATAAGTTACTTGAATGGATGGTAGCCCGTCGGCTCAATTGGGTCCTCGAATCTCGGGATCTATTGTCCCCTTACCAGTGTGGCTTTCGAGAGGACGATCTCCAATCGATCATTTACTTCGCTTGGAATCCGCAGTTCGGCAGGCTTTTTCCCAGTGCCGCCATTTGGTTGCAGTGTTTTGTGACCTTCGCAAGGCCTATGACACGGCCTGGCGCCATCACATCTTACTTACCCTTCATCAGTGGGGTCTTCTGGGCCCACTCCCGATTTTTATCCGCCAGTTCATTCAGAGTTCGAGTTGGTACTGCTTTTAGTTCTCCATGGACCCAGGAGACGGGCATCCCACAGGGTTCTGTCTTGAGTGTCCTTCTTTTCCTCATTGCTATCGATGGACTTGTGGCCAATGTCTGTCCCTTGGTCGCTCCTGCCCTGTATGTGGATGATCTCTGCATTTGGGTTAGTTCGTCCTCGATGGCACCTGCAGAACGGCAGCTCCAGGTGGCTATATGGCGTGCCTCTGCATGGACCCTCTCACACGGGTTTCAATTCTCTCCTTTAAAATCGCGAGTGGTCTACTTCTGTCGCCGTACTACGACCCACCCTGATCCAGAGCTCTATCTCGCTGCACAACGATTGCCTGTGGTCCCACAGTTTCGTTTCCTGGGTCTTCTTTTCGACAACAAGCTCACTTGGCTGCCCCATATCAGACTCCTGAAGGTAGGATGTTTCCGTAAACTCGATGTCCTTCGCTTCCTTGCCCACTCCTCTTGGGGTGTGGACCGTTCCCTCCTCCTCCGTCTTTATCGTGCTCTAGTTCTGTGTCGCTTGGACTATGGTTGTCAAGTTTATGGTTCAGCTGCTCCTTCCACACTGCACGTGCTGGATCCAGTCCACCATCGTGGTATCCGTTTGGCCACCGGTGCCTTCCCTACTAGCCCTGTTGATAGTCTCCTGGTTGAAGCTGGGATCCCCCCCACCCCCTTTCTGTTCGGCGGTCCCAGCTTCTGGTGTCTTATGCACTCACTATCCGTTCCTCTCCCACTCATCCTTCCTCTTCTATCCTGTTCCCAGACCATGGACGTCGCCCACCCGACTCCCACCCTCAGGCGGGTTTACCGGTTGGGCTGCGCCTTGCGTCTCTTTGCCGTGATTTTCAGCTTCCTTCTTTGTCCTGTCTTCCTCGCTCCCTCCCCTCCACCCTTCCTTGGTTAGTTCCTCGGCCTCGAATTCGGATGGATCTCCGCCGAGGTCCGAAAGATTCCATCCCCCCGGTGGTGTTCTGTTCCTTTTTCCGCCAAATTTTATGGGAGTTTCGGGATGCTATTGTTTTTTACACTGATGGCTCTAAATCTGCTGATCATGTTGGGTATGCCTTCACGTCGTCTGTTGGAACGGAAAGTCATCTGCTGCCACCTACATGTGGGGTGTTTACTGCGGAATTGATGGCAATTTCCCAGGCCCTTACCTTTATTAAACAATCCCAACCCAACCGCTTTTTGTTATGTATGGACTCGATGAGTGGCCTTCTTGCTATTGACCGGAGTTTTTCGCGCCATCCCTTGGTCTCTGCCATCCATGACCATCTCGCTGATATGCACCGTGCTGCTTGTTCCATTGACTTCCTTTGGGTCCCTGGCCATGTGGGTATCCCGGGTAATGAGCTCGCTGATCGTTTGGCTGGGGGAGCAGTTACTTACCCCCTGTTTCCTGTAGCCCCTCCTGCAGCGGATTTACGGCTTCACATCAAATCCCAATTCACACAGTCATGGGCCAATTCTTGGGAGGCTACTCCCCTGTCTAATAAACTTCGTGCAATTAAGGTGAACCAGGCCCGTGGCGTTCTTCCTTTCGCCTCTCCCGAAAGGACTCGACCACACTGTGTCGTCTCCAGATTGGCCATACCAGGCTGACCCATGGTTTTCTTTTGCGTGATGAGCCACCCCCACTATGTGCTTGTGGAGCCTTCCAGTCAGTAGCCCACATTTTGGTTGAATGCCCCCTTCTTTTGGCTCTGCGTGCTAAGTACAGACTCCCCCACACTTTACCTTTGATGTTGGCTGACGATTCCCGGATGGTCTCTCTGGTTCTCGGTTTCCTCTGGGAAAGTGGTTTTTATTCTCAGTTTTAAGGTTTTTAATCTCTCTGGTGTTGGGGCAGGGCGGTGAGTGTTTGGGTGTCTCCCACTGTAGGCAGTGTTCGGAGATTCCCGATTCACCTCCCTGACCGAAATCCTCTTTTCTTCCCCTTTTACTCTGTTTTTACCCTTCCCATACGTACTTTCTACATTATGGCAGATGTACCTTTTAAGTCACAGGTGGTCTTGCCTATGCTGCTTCAGCATAGTGTTGGGTTCGTTCTCTTGCCGACTTCCCTCATTTTGTTTTTTTTTTACCAATGTCAATGTGACTGCCCTTTTACGTTTTTACCTTTTTCCGTTTTATTGTTCTGACTTTACTGAGATGTCCCATTAGCGGAATGGTGCATATTTGAAACAAGGGACTGATGACCTTGCTGTTTGGTCCCTTAAGCCTCAAACAACCAACCAACCTTATTGATTCTTCATGACTAATCTTTTAATCTACTCTTCATCCCTACTACTTTGTGATCTGAGTCTATATCTGGTCCTGCGTACGCCTTACAGTCCAGTATCTGATTTTGAAATCTTTGTCTAACCATGATGTAATCTGACTGAAATCTTCCCGTACAACCCGGTTTTTCCATGTATACCTCCTCCTCTCGTGATTCTTGAACAAAGTATTCGCCATTACTAGCTGAAATTTATTACAGAGCTCAATTAGTCTTCTTCCTCTCTCATTCCTTGTTCCAAGCCCATATTCTCCTGTAACTTTTTCTTCTTCTCTTTCCACTACAACTGCATTTCAGTCCCCCATGACTATCAGATTTTCATCTTCCTTTACATACTGTATTACCCCTTCGGTATCCTCATATACTCTCTGTATCTCTTCATATTCAGCTTGCGACGTCAGCATGTACTGAACTATCGTTTTCTGTTTTGGTTTGCTGTCGATTCTGATAAGAACAACCCTATCACTGAACTGTTAACAGGAACACACTCTCTGTCCTACCTTCCCATTCATAACGAATCTTACTCCTGTTATAGCATTTTCCGCTGCAACTGTTATTACCCTATACTCATCTGACCAGAAAACATCGTCTTCTTTTCATTTAACTTCACTGACCTCTACTACATCTACAACCTTTTGCATTTCCCTCTCCAGATTTTCTAGCTTCCCTACCACGCTCAAGCTTCTGACATTCCAGGTCCCGACTCGCAGAACGTTATCCTTTCGTTGGTTATTCAAACTTCTTTTAATGGTCACCTCCTCCTTGGCAGTTCCCTCCTGGAGATCCGAATGGGGGGACTATTCCGGAATCTTTTGCCAACGGAAAGATCATGATGATACTTTTTCATTTACAGGCCACATGTCCTATGGGTACACGTTATGTGTCTTTAATGCAGTGGTTTCCATTGCTTTCTGCATCCTCATGCCATTGATCGTTGCTGATTCTTCCGCCTTTAGGGGCAGTTTCCCACCCCAAGGACAAGAGAGTGCTCTGAACCTCTGAAGCTCGTCTGCCCTTTTTGACAAGGCCGTTGGCAGAGTGAGGGTGACATCTTATACCGGAAGTCTTTGACCGCCGATACTTAATATTAATCAAAATTTAAGCTGTGGCGGGTTTGGAACCGGGAAACGAGGACGAGTTTGATTACTAAACAAAGACGCTGTGCGTTCGAAACACAGATATGCCAAATGCCATGAGCGTCGCCCGAAGATAGGTTTGCCACAGTGAAATATCTCCTAACGTTCTCATTCGGAAAAGAAACAGTTAACACTGGTGAAGATTTCGCGCGTTGGCAATTATTTCTCGGCATACTATGCGTAATGGATCACTTTTCCGAAAACTGGCTCTTGTAACTGATTATCAATCCAAGTTACACTACAGAAATTTCATCAAACCAATTTCAAATTATTTTCTCATTTTTTAAATTCATTCATCTGACACACAGTTCTTAGACGAATAAGGACGACGATGTATCAGTATACACTAGAAAAGATTCGTGTGGTAATCTTATACAGACAAGGGTATATAAATAGAAAAACAGAAATAAAAGTAATAGTCGGGTTTCGAAAACGGGGCCAAAATTAAGAGGCCACGACACTAACCACTGTTCCACTATTACGGCTGCGGATATCACACATTAAACGTTAGACATAGGATCTCGAAAACTTTGACTGTCGGTTTTTCAGAAACCGTCGAGTATCTATGTATAAGGCGAGACTCGTGTTCGCTTATTTTGACTTCTCTTCCACTGAGCGAAGTTACTGGGAAATCGGGTTATGGCACTTGCCGTGTTCTCCACGTCAGTGTCGGAAGATTCATGTCACTGTAAGATAGGGGGAGTAGCATAAATATTGCGTCACACGAGAGATGGTTTCAGAACGAGAGAACGGTGCGATGAGTGGAGGCCGTCTCGTGCTCGAACAAATACAGACAGCAGAGATTCATCTACGAGACTTTATTTATATAGGAGTATATTGTTTAAATAGTAATACGCTTCTTCAGCCATGCTTCTTACGTTACTTGTACTGATGGGCATGGATGTGTGTGATGTGCTTCGGTTAGTTAGGCTTAAGTAGTTCTAAGTTCTACGGGACTGATGACCTTAAAAGTTAAGTCCCATAGTGCTCAGAGCCATTTGAACCATTGCAGGAAAATGATGGGCCAATCAAACGCGCGTTCTGAGCGTGCAGGCGTAAACTGTTAAGACAGCTCACTAGGAGTCCACGATGGGTTTCCATGAAGGCAACATGAACTGTAATGTGCTGAGATATATTAAGAGTAAAAACAAATCGAATGGTTTAATTTTCCTGGGAAAAAAACATTAATGCGTGATATTATGAGATCTCTGAGATTGTGCAGATCATTTTGCTGTGACCTTTGCGGTTCTCTGGATTTAATTAGCGTCCGGAAACTTTGCCGTGATCAACGGTGGTAGACTAGGTCTAAGAACCGTTTCTTGATTTTTGGTTTGGTTTCTTTTTCCTGTCATAATACAGTATACATACATTTTATTGTACACACGAACATATGCGTGACTTCTCACAGAGTACAATTATCTTTAGCAAAACAGTATTCCTGTGCCTCAAAAGTGTGCTGAACAACACACAAAATGCTTTCTTTCACCCCGCAATCTGTTCACCAACTGATCCATGCGACTGTTTCTTATTCAAAAGTCAATTTCCAGTGTCAGCAGCCTCTCTGCCCCTTATTCAGCTTCCGTGTGTAGCAATACTCTCAACAATGAATTTATAGGTTATTTGCATCGCCTGTGTTGTATTGCAACTGCAGAGAACAGACTCGAGTTGTCTTTCTGCTGTTTCCCTTTTATTTATTTATATATAATTGTGCTTTTCTACTGCTGGATGACGTTGATATTTCCAAGTCTCGTAAATGTTATATCCTTTGATTTAGGTCAATTTAGTGTCTAGGCCTTCTTTATTCATTCCTCTTTCTGCTAAATATTCTGCTATCAATGCCTTTTGTTTGTATTCCCGCTTCAGCTTCCGCAACTTGTAGCTCGCGTCGCTCTTATCTCCAGCTGTTGTAACTTGATCGTCAACAAATAGAAGAGCGTGCTTTCACATCATATACGTACTCCCATTCAGCAGCACTTTTGCTCCATATTTAAGGGCTTCCTTTAAGCTGGTTTTGGATCTGGAGTATACATGAGGTGTGAAATGATGTGGAAGGTGGATACTAACTGGAGCAGAGGTTCTTAACACAGATTGCGTCCTTTAGTTTGGAGGTGCAGTAGTGTGTAATTACTGAAGCCACAAATGATTTGCTCATGCTGAATGTGGTGAGTGCATGCGAGCAGGGAATTAACCGTCACACGATGCTTCCACAAGCGACGAAATGTTGATGATTTTGCGAGGGAGACATGACAGCTACTGTGTGATCGCAGCAAGAATAACTTAGAGAAGTACGAGGAATACGGGGGAAATGACTGTAGATACAGATTAGAGTTGGAGCCGCTACGGGATGCGTGCTATCAGAGGCCAACCTGACCACATGCGATGGACGTGCGTTCTCCATCAAGTTTTCGAAGAAGAGATGGGCTCGATGCTGACTAGCGACTGAAATACGTGAGCTCGCAGCGTCATTTCCTCTCATGAGTTGGTACAACGTGTGCTACGGCATCCGAGGTGGCCATATCGCCACGAGGATGCTACAAGAGAAGTGTTCGACTCGAAACGTTCTCAACGATCGCCGCGAAGCAGCATTCGTGGGGAAAACTGGGCACTACGCACGCGTTCTTAACACAAGCAACAACTGTCGTCAGTCTGTCATGCAAGCAGCGGGTTTAGCTGTGTAACTGTTTGTTGAAGAGGTGATGAAATACACTGAAGTATGTGTGGAACCAGGGGTGCGACCTCTACCGTGGCTGGTGGTGAGTCTATCTGTGATAGGCAGGATGTCAGAAATTTGCCACCATGAGCGTGGCTGTAGTTGTGTGGTGTCAGGTGTCAGGCCGCCAGAGAAAGAGCACTGGTGGAACAATCCCTTCATTTCATAACGGGCTCAACAGCGAAGGCGGTACTGGGGAGGCGGCATATGCCCTCTGTGTAGTAGGTGGTCTCGGCCAGCTGGAGCAGGTTGGCGTGTGCGGCTGCCCGTCCGAAGATCGGCACACTCCATCTTGCCCGAAGAGATGGCAGCATCTGACAAGGTGGTGCTGTGACAGCGGCAGCAGTGACACAATCAGGAACAGAGCCGGATGGACCGCGATACTTCATAATATGTATGCTTATAGTCGACACTGAGGGAAGTGGCCGACTGCTGTTTGGAAACCTGCGATAGGGAATCTGCATATTCACTAGTGTTTAACCGGTTGGATATCATATTCCGTAAGAACGATCTATGATTCATAAAGAGAGAGAAAGTGGGTATCCTAAATATGTGCTGATTTTGTGCAAAATTGTCTCCACCTTTAGCTCATATATTCGAGAGCCACATATGGGCTACAATAATGGAACTTCGTGTGTCTGGTTTTTGAACTTATGACAAAGAGAACGAAACTGCGCTTTTGCTCTTTGACTTGGCGCAGTCGCCGTGCAAAAAATCGCAAGAATGTAAACTGAGAAGGGAACTAATATGGCCGTATATAACATTGGAGAAATTGTCTGGCTGACGTCATTTAATAATTATCAATCATCATCATCATCATCAGTATAATTACATGAATTGGAAAACTTGCATGAAGAAGTAAAGAATTTCACTGATATGAAAAAGAATTTAATCGTGTACCAAGTGCTATTGTACAGGGTGTTTATAAATGAATATCGAGGTTTTAACGCTTTATAATATGTATTATATTAAACTTACAGTTATAAATGTTACGTCAAATGAAAGAGCAACTCAAACAGTTTTACCAAGAACCTTATAAATGTTCAGTTTGTCACACGCCACATATCAAGTCTATAGCAGAGATCTTCCCAAACGTTGATAAATGTGTCTTCAGTGATTGTAGCAACAGCTGCTTCAATTCGGTTTCTTAATTCAGGGAGCTCTGCTGGTAGCGGGGGCATGTACTCACGATCCTTTATGAAGCCCCAAAGGAAAACATCGCATGGCGTTAGGTCGGGTGGACGTGGAAGCCACGCAAAGCAAGCCCTGTCATTGGGCCCTTTGGGGACCATCTAGCGCTTGGGTACAGTGAAGTTCAACCAATCGCGTACTTCACTATACCAATGAGGTGGCGCACCATTTATAAGATTCTTGGTAAAAATGTTTGAGTTGCTCTTTCTTTTGACATATCATTTATAACTGTAAGTTTAATTAATAAATATTATAAAGCGTTAAATCCCCGATATTCATTTATAAACACCCTGTATAATGAAAGGTAGTGTGTGACTTATACGACGGGAGTTCAATAAGTAATTGAACAAAAAAATTTTCTCGGCCAATTTAGGTTGAAAAAAATGCGAAATTGTTGTGGGACATCATGGAATACACACGTTTTAGTTTCATAAAGTTCCTATTGGTGGCGGCGCTATACGTAGTGGTGTCTATTACGGAGGGCGTCCCAAGCAGAGGTATTGACTGAGCTTCTTTTGGCAGAAAACCAGAGCATCGTAGGTATTCATAACCACTTGCAGAATGTCTACGGAGACCTTGCAGTGAGTGAAAGCACGGTGTCTGTCATCATCGCAAGAAGGTCGAGCAATAGCTCCTGCGTGCTGGCTGGCCGCACTCAGCTGTGACTCCTGCAATGTTGGAACGTGTGGACACTCTCACTCGAGGTGATCGACGGATCACAGTCAAACACTTCCATGCACAATTGGAAGTCTCTGTTGGTAGTGCTGACACACTCGTTCACTAGCTGGGGTACTCAAAGGTGTGTGCCTGCTTGGTTCCACGCCGCCTAACACAGGACTACACAGAGGACAAAGAACGATCTGTACGGAGTTGCTTGCGGGTTACGAGACTGATGGTGACAATTTTTTGTCGAACATCCTCACAGACGATGAAACATGGGTTCATCATTTCGATCCGGAAACGAAACGGCAATACATGGAGTGGTGCTACGCCTCCTCTCCTCCAAAGAAAAAGTTCAAAGCTGCACCCTCCGCCGGTAAAGTCGTGACGACGGCCTTCTGGGACTCTGAAGGCGTTTTTCTGTTTGATGCTCTCCCTCATGATGCAAACGTCAGCTCTGGATGCACTGTCATACCGCCAGGAGACTGAAGAAATAACTTCAGCGTGTTCGTCGCCACAAAAATGCAAACGAACAAGTTCTTCTCCATGACAAATAGTTCAAATGGCTCTAAGCACTATGGGACTTAACATCTGAGGTCATCAGTCCCCTAAACTTGGAATTACTTAAACCTAACTAACCTAAGGACACCACACACATCCATGCCCGAGGCAGGATTCGAACCTGCAACCGTAGCAGCCGCGTGGTTTCGGACTGAAGCGCCTAGAACCTCTCGGCCACAGCTGTCGGCTTCTCCATGACAATGCAAGGCCTCACACAAGACTGCGCATCCGAGGGGAGCTAACAAAACTTCAGTAGACTGTTCTTCCTCATCCACGCTATAACCCGGTCTCGCACCTTCCGACTTCCATTTCTTTAACACTTACAGCACGGTGCCCGTACGCCATACGGGCGCGGCCGCTCTGACGTTGGCGACGGCGCCCGTATACGGTACAGGCGAGCCTTTGTTTCGCACCGTGAGCGCGTTTAGCGCGTCTCCGAAGCAGTTTCGTTAACTAATGTGGAGGTATTTCATTCTTCTTCCGCAAGAGGCAAGCACATATCGGCTATGTCATCATGGGAGCGGCTGTGAGCACTGCAATGACGAAGTTACCTGCAGTTCATTCACAGGTGTTTACGATCGTGAAAATATCGAGCAGCGAGTTGACGGAGGCAGAGATCTTAGATATTCTTTATGGAGATGCAGGATCTGAAATTGACGATTCTTACCAAGAGGATTCGTACTCTCCAGACGAAAGTACTAGTGATGCTTCAGATATGTATATGTCTCAATTGTTCGTAAACTGAAGAGTTCATTACCGCATTTTGTATTGTGAGGAATGTTCATTACTTCACTTGCATTTAGTACCTTTTAGTACCAATGTTAGTATTTTTTTTCTATGCAGACAATGGTACAGACCATCAGCCACCGTCGGTGGTATCTGGTCGTGTGTGGCTCACTGAGCACAAAGAGCAAGATTGGTCGGAACTGGACGATCAGCCAGCACTGCCGGATCTCCAGAAAGTAGTCGGCGTAGCATCATATTTTTCAGATGCCACTGAGGAGCTTCAATATTTTAGTTATTTATTTGATGACAATCTTATTCGGCTCATCAAAAGTGAAACCAATCTGTACGCTGGTAACGTTATTACGACAATGAAACGCAAAGGTAGCTAGAAAATAAACTCTGTTTGGCATAAGTGGTCTGCAGTAAAATTGCAAGAAATTTACTGGTCTCTCAGTATTATTTTGCATATGTGCGTCGTCAAATTGCTGAAAATCAGTGATTATTGGGCAACAGACCCGTTTCCGCAGAAAGGATTTGCGAGCAAATTTTTGAGTCGCGATCGATTTTGCGCTATATTGTCGAAGTTACACTTGAATGACAATGCTACGTTAATTAACAGAGGCTAAGAAAAGCACGACCCACTTCACAAAGTGAGGCCTTTGTTTGATTTATTTGTGAATAAAAGCAAAATTAGTTTTCGTCCAGGCATGAATCTGACAATAGATGAGGCAATGTGTCCCTTTCGTGGTAGAACAAGCTTCGGAGTATACATGAAAAACAAACCCAATAAATATGGAATAAAATTGTATGCTCTCTGCGATTCATCAATTGGTTATATGCTAAACTGTGATGTACATACAGGTTCTGCAGGCAGTGTTGACAATAGTATCCAGGACCTTGTAAAAAGGTTGTGTTCACAGTATTTTGGCAAAGGACATTGCACTTATATGGGTAGGTACTACACCAGTCCATCTCTTTTGGACATGTTGTGGGAAAATAAAGCTCTTGGAGTGGGAACTGTAATGAAAAACAGGAAAGGTTTGCGACGAATATTCAGAACACTAAAACTATGAAAAAGAGATCGTTTTTCAAGGGAAACACCATCTCTTGGCAGTGAAGTGGAAGTCAAAACTAGATTTTTTTTGTCTTGCCACAAAGCATAAGTCTACCAGCACTAGTATTGAAGTGAGGGCCAAAGGTGGAATAGCAGAAATTGTAAATGCAGACGTTATTGATTACAATAAGAATAAAGCTGGGGTTGACAGAGCAGATCAGTTCTCCAGTTGTTATCCGTTTGACCGAAAAACTTTGAAGTGGTGGTAAAAGCTGTTTTTCCACTTGTTTATCGTGTCAACTGTCAACAGTTTTATTTTATATAATGGGAACACTAGGAAGAATGTATCCCTAGTAGACTTTATTCACAGAGTGGGGAAGAAATTGGCTGAGAAGGGCGGAAATATTTTTCAGCAACAAGCCGCTTCATCCTCACAAATTGAGAGGACATTTGCAAGGCACTCTCCAGAGAAGGTCCCACCCACTGCAAACAAGGTGAATACTACTAGGTACTGCAAAGTATGTTCAGACAGGGGGATGAAAGAGATGGGTAAGCGCATCAGGAAGGAAAGTAGATGGTGGTGCAAGGACTGTGGCGTTGGCCTTTGCGTCCCACAGTGTTTCCAGGATTTTCACACAAAGGCTAACGACATCTGAACTATTAAAATACTCTAGTTTACAGGTACCAGCAGTTAGACAGTCCAGTGATATTTTGTTTTAAATTTAGATACAGTAATAATGGCACTACTCAAGAGAGAGATCATGTAAAACTTCTTTATCCACGATATTTTGTGTTTTCTTTTTTTAATTATAACAGCCATTTGTATTTTATATTGTAAAATAAACTCACAGTCATGTAAAGCTCTTACTTTTTCCTTTTAAATGATGCTTGAACCATATTCCTATCACTTTTCTGTTCTTTGCAATCTAATTTCAAACATCCATTAAATATGCCAGTTCTCAGCCAAGTGCCGGTTGTAAAGAGGGCAGTGTTGAAAGTGTTAAGCCAATGATGGTTACTGATGCAGGAAGACGTTGGCTCCGACGACGACCAGTAGAGTGGTACCACGCGGGTATATAGGCAATCCGAGTAATGTTGCGTAAGGCCCTCGCACTGAACGAAGATGAAGTTATAGTCAAAGGAGAGGGGAATAATGTGCTGTATCGAAATCCTGAATAAAACAAACCTGGTTTCAGAACAAAATGTGTTGTATTACTTATTGAGCGCCCCTCGTAAATACCTGTATATTCGCCTGTACACATACACTATGAAATTTGTAACGGTATTTATTTTTTGTGTCATTCATTTTACACTTAAAACATTTGTGTGGTATATTTCTAATTGATGTTAATAATTTTTCTTGAAGATGTTCTTACTCATATTAAATGTCGTAGTACCTGGTAGTTCAGAAGGTCGCCGTCGTTTATCGTTGCGACCAGAATCAGAAGAGCAGTAAATCTTAACAGCAGCTGCTTTTGTGTGTTCCGGGGATACAGTTGTAAAATTGACTGGGCTGTATAAAGCAATTTGACCCGCGATGAATCTTTCAGAAGGTCGTTCGCCGCAATGTCCCCCGAGCGAGGAGATATGTTACGGGGAGTGTGTGTGTGTGTGTGTGTGTGTGTGTGTGTGTGTGTGTGTGTGTCTGTGTGTGTGTGTGAGAGAGAGAGAGAGAGAGAGAGAGAGAGAGAGAGAGAGAGAGGGAGGGGTCGTGGGAAAAACTTAGAATTAAGCCAAGAAGAGACTACAGTGGCGGTGACTTGTCATTAGGTACTACAGGTACGATATTTGCGACATCGGTTTGTAGTGCATGGCAATTTTTAAAAACTCTAGAGGGCCATATAATGAATAGAATTTCACACGCGATGCGTATATAAATGTGAGGCAGTTACGTTAATGGCTGTCTTGTTGGGGTTGTTCATTGGGACACCGTTGAAAATGTATAGATTCTAATATAATTTTATCGCAAAAATTCAGGAACACATCATACAATAGATGCGTGGTATTTTGTTTAGCAGACATATTAAAAATTAAAAAGTTCTAAATTTTGCTTAATGATTTTCAGTGTCTTCCTGAGACGAGGTGGCTAGAGAGATAGATACACACATAGACAGATACAGATAGAAAGAAAAAGAAAGAGACGGAGAAGGAGGGAGAGAGACAGAGAGAGAGAGAGAGAGAGAGAGAGAGAGAGAGAGAGAGATCTGGGGTTATACAGGGTGAACATCAATAAAATTGACGAACTGCAAGGACGGGTTCCTTACTGCAAATGGAGGAAAGAAGGTGCTGTGAACATATGTACGGAAATGCATCATTGCTACGGTAGATGGTGCTGACCAATAAAAGCTCCTCTGACCACGTGCCGTGTGTTCCTTGTGTGGTGCAGGCTCAGGTGGAAACGGTCAAGAGGCAGCACGGCTATGCCAAAACAAGTACCCTCACAGACACCAAACACGCTACACAACATTTCAAGCCCTTTTTGGGCCTTCGTGTGATCATGGGTCCTTTCAGGCAGACGAACGTTCATCGCGTACGCCAGATTTGGAGGACCGGATTCTGCAACTCTACCGTATCCATCTGCTTGGTTGCACACAAACATCTCGACTCGTTCCCAACATGTGTACCGGACCATTCTGCTGCCTACATTACGCTGCGTCAATCACACAGCCTGCAGCACAAAAGGAACACACGGCACATGGTCCGAGCAACTGTCATTCGTCTGCGCCTTCTACCGTGGCAACGATGCATCCCCGGACACATTTTCATAGGACCTTTTTCTCCTCCATTTCTAGTCAGGAGTTCGTCGCTGCAGTTTGTTGGTTTGTTAATGTTCACTCTGTATGTTATGCACTACGTGCGGAGGGATGTTTGGATAATTGTTATTTTGATGGCAGTCCTTTCAATTTGTGAATATTATTTGCCACTAAAATACACTCCTGGAAATTGAAATAAGAACACCGTGAATTCATTGTCCCAGGAAGGGGAAACTTTATTGACACATTCCTGGGGTCAGATACATCACATGATCACACTGACAGAACCACAGGCACATGGACACAGGCAACAGAGCATGCACAATGTCGGCACTAGTACAGTGTATATCCACCTTTCGCAGCAATGCAGGCTGCTATTCTCCCATGGAGACGATCGTAGAGATGCTGGATGTAGTCCTGTGGAACGGCTTGCCATGCCATTTCCACCTGGCGCCTCAGTTGGACCAGCGTTCGTGCTGGACGTGCAGACCGCGTGAGACGACGCTTCATCCAGTCCCAAACATGCTCAATGGGGGACAGATCCGGAGATCTTGCTGGCCAGGGTAGTTGACTTACACCTTCTAGAGCACGTTGGGTGGCACGGGATACATGCGGACGTGCATTGTCCTGTTGGAACAGCAAGTTCCCTTGCCGGTCTAGGAATGGTAGAACGACGGGTTCGATGACGGTTTGGATGTACCGTGCACTATTCAGTGTCCCCTCGACGATCACCAGTGGTGTACGGCCAGTGTAGGAGATCGCTCCCCACACCATGATGCCGGGTGTTGGCCCTGTGTGCCTCGGTCGTATGCAGTCCTGATTGTGGCGCTCACCTGCACGGCGCCAAACACGCATACGACCATCATTGGCACCAACGCAGAAGCGACTCTCATCGCTGAAGACGACACGTCTCCATTCGTCCCTCCATTCACGCCTGTGGCGACACCACTGGAGGCGGGCTGCACGATGTTGGGGCGTGAGCGGAAGACGGCCTAACGGTGTGCGGGACCGTAGCCCAGCTTCATGGAGATGGTTGCGAATACCCCAGGAGCAACAGTGTCCCTAATTTGCTGGGAAGTGGCGGTGCGGTCCCCTACGGCACTGCGTAGGATCCTACGGTCTTGGCGTGCATCCGTGCGTCGCTGCGGTCCGGTCCCAGGTCGACGGGCACGTGCACCTTCCGCCGACCACTGGCGACAACATCGATGTACTGTGGAGACCTCACGCCCCACGTGTTGAGCAATTCGGCGGTACGTCCACCCGGCCTCCCGCATGCCCACTATACGCCCTCACTCAAAGTCCGTCAACTGCACATACGGTTCACGTCCACGCTGTCGCGGCATGCTACCAGTGTTAAAGACTGCGATGGAGTTCCGTATGCCACGGCAAACTGGCTAACACTGACGGCGGCGGTGCACAAATGCTGCGCAGCTAGCGCCATTCGACGCCCAACACCGCGGTTCCTGGTGTGTCCGCTGTGCCGTGCGTGTGATCATTGCTTGTACAGCCCTCTCGCAGTGTCCGGAGCAAGTATGGTGGGTCTGACACACCGGTGTCAATGTGTTCTTTTTTCCATTTCCAGGAGTGTAGCAGCGATCGTTAGATACGTCCCTTTGTGTGAAGGACGATTCCATGGGGATGTAGTTGGTGAAAATCTTGTGCTGAGTGCTCATACAGTCAGAGGAGTATGAACAGATTGTAATGTTTACCTTTCGACAAATGAATCTCCGGCCTATTGTCTGCAGCCATAAGCCGGTATACTACCGCCCACAGGCCTTGTAGCACGCCATATTGTTCCACTATCGCTTCATATGGTTCGCATTCCTCTCTCTTGCTCGTCTGGAACCTATAGTGCCTTTCTAAACGCCAGAACACGTTCATACTGTAATATGTTCTAGATCAACGTCTTTGTTAACCTGTGAAAATTGACGATCAGCAGGGATTCGCATTTGAGACATCAGCGGTTTAAATCCCCGTCCTGCGGTCCAGGTTTAGGTTTTCCGTGGTTTCCTTAAATTCTTTAAGGCAAATCCCAGGCTGGAGCTTTAGGAAAGAAGAGGCCAATGTGCTCCCTCTTCCTTCCGCAAAGCGAGCAGCTGCCCGGTGCTGATGACCTCTTTGTCAACGTGACGATAATTTTTAGTCTTTCTTCCTTGATTCTGGTGCCCAATATTAGTTAATTCTTTTTACATGATTTCGTTGTAAAACGGTTGTGATTTCTCCTTAAGTAAATGTAAACTTTTGATTCACAGTATATTTCAATTCTCTTTTTCCTGGTGTGCACACTATCGTACGGAGTCCGCTGTTTGGGCAACCGCAAATATCCGACAGTGTGAAAACATACAAAAGCAGCAGAAATACAGTAGATATCCACCACACAAAATGATATCAAATGTGAGTACAATAACACACCCACGACAAAGTACTTCTAAAGTACACAAATTTTCTTCATGCGTATTTTGCAGATGACACGCTGTCAAAACTACAAAAAAAAAAAAAAAAAAATTATTTCACCTCTGTGGCTGGAAGCCCTTTCTTTCACCACAGTCGTCAATCAAACTAAGGAAGGGAAACCGTGCACGCCATCTGTCTGCTTGTCGTGTCAAATTTGTTCGAAGTATCATTGTATTTCAAATGTTTGAGCGTCGTATTTTTTGAGTCGGGGGTAGGGGAGTTCAGTATTAGCATAAACGAGCATGAAAAACCGCCTAAAAACCACACCCACTTCAGACAGTACGAGAACAACGGTCATTAATCCGCTGCTCGGATTCTATCCCGACCTGGCCAACTCCTGTCTATCAAGCTACACAATTAGATCAGTGGACAGTGTATTTAAATTAAGAGACAATTGTTTATCCTTCCTTATATTTTTATTGTGGTACAGCCCTTCTTCTCTACCGACATTGCAACGATTAACATCGCTCAATCATTGTAACAATCTACTGCTTAGTTTAGTCCCGTGGGGGAGAGTAGAGTACGATGGTTTGATGCTGCACGAACCAGAATCTGTTTATCGGAGTTCCACTGGTGGGCTAATTAATGGCTCCTAATGGTTCAAATGGCTCTGAGCACTATGGGACTTAACAGCTGAGGTCATCAGTCCCCTAGAACTTAGGACTACTTAAACCTAACTAACCTAAGGACATCACACACATCCATAATGCCTCCTAGTATATACTAATTTTCAGTCGCGGTCCTGGTTCATCGCTTATTACAGCTGTGGTACATGAGTTGTTGAGCCACTCGAATTGTAAAATAACACACGTATAAAATTAAGGGAGTTCTCGTCTTATGTTATTTAAGTACTAGTGGTACCCATCTATTATGATGTAAGCGGTCCCGTCAATAATACGAGCTGCGAATTAGTTCTAACATTACAATTGAGACTAACAGCATTCAGCCGGGCAGTGTGGCAGAGCGGTTCTAGGTGCTTCAGTTCGAAACCGCGCTGCTGCTACGGTCACAGGTTGGAATCCTGCCTCGGGTATGGATGTGTGTGATGCCCTTAGGTTAGTTAGGTTTAAGTAGTTCTACGTCTAGGGGACTGATGACCTCAGATGTTAAGTCCCGTAGTGCTCAGAGCTATTTGAACGATCTGAACAATATTCCCCAGCACACGGCGTTCATTTCAACTCGGCTAATGAAACCACCGTTGAACTAACCGCACCGGATCGCGTGCCAGCGGCTGACCCTCCAACTGGGACCAGCCATCAGCGCGGCCGTCCCTAGGGTCTCCGTGGCGGCCTGCATTAGCCTACAGTGCACTCTTACTTCCTGCCCTGGCAATAAAGCCGAACGATTGCGCAACTCTATGATGGCAACGGCAGAAAATACAGTCTGTTTTCAAAACTCAGATGCATGCTCTTCATGTTGTTGCTGTAAATGTTTTTCTTTTCCTTATTGGGAAGGATACACTGAAGTGACAAGTCACGGGCTACCGATATGCAAATATACTGATGGCGGTAGTATAGCTTACACAAGGTATAAAACGGCAATCCACTGGTGGGGCTGTCATTTGTACTCAGGTAAATAAGTGTCGTGTGACTAGGGCCTCCTGTCGGGTCGACCGTTCGCCGGGTGCAAGTCTTTCGATTTCTATATCCACTCTACATACATACTCCGCAATCCACCATACGGTGCGTGGCAGAGGGTACCTCGTACCACAACTAGCATCTTCTCTCCCTGTTCCACTCCCAAGCAGAACGAGGGAAAAATGACTGCCTATATTCCTCTTATCTTTGTGGTCTTTCCGCGCAATATAAGTTGGCGGCAGTAAAACTGTACTGCGGTCAGCCTCAAATGCTGGTTCTCTAAATTTTCTCAGTAGCGATTCACGAAAAGAACGCCTCCTTTCCTCCAGAGACTCCTATCCGAGTTCCTGAAGCATTTCCGTAAAACTCGCATGATGATCAAACCTAGCAGTAACAAATATAGCATCCCGCCTCTGAATTGCTTCTATGTCCTCCCTCAATCCGACCTGATAGGGATCCCAAACGCTCGAGCAGTACTCAAGAATAGGTCGTATTAGTGTTTTATAAGCGGTCTCCTTTACAGGTGAACAACGTCTTCCCAAAATTCTACCAATGAACCGAAGACGACTATCCGCCTTCCCCACAACTGTCATTACATGCTTGTCCCACTTCATATCGCTCTGCAATGTTACGCCCAAATATTTAATCGACGTGACTGTGTCAAGCGTTACACTACTAATGGAGCATTCAAACATTACAGGATTCTTTTTCCTATTCATTTGCATTAATTTACATTTATCTATATTTAGAGTTAGCTGTCATTCTTTACACCAATCACAAATCCTGTCCAAGACATCTTGTATCCTCCCACAGTCACTCAACGACGACACCTTCCCGTACACCACAGCATCATCAGCAAACAGCCGTACATTGCTATCCACCCTATCCAAAAGATCATTTATGTAGATAGAAAACAACAGCGGACCTACCACACTTCCCTGAAGCACTCCAGATGATACCCTCACCTCCGATGAACACTCACTATCGAGGACAACGTACTGGGTTCTATTACTTAAGAAGTCTTCGACTCACTCACATATTTGGGAACCAATCCCATATACTCGTACCTTAGTTAGGAGTCTGCAGTGGGGCACCGAGTCAAACGCTTTCCGGAAGTCAAGGAATATGGCATCCGTCTGATACCCCTCATCCATGGTTCGCAAGATATCATGTGAAAAAAGGGCGAGTTGCGTTTCGCAGGAGCGATGCTTTCTAAAGCCATCCTGATGCATGGACAGCAACTTCTCTGTCTCAAGGAAATTCATTATATTCGAACTGAGAATGTGTTCGAGAATCCTGCAACATACCGATGTTAAGGTGATTGCTCTGTAATTTTGAGGATTCGTCCTTCTACCCTTCTTATATACAGGCGTCACCTGCGCTTTTTCCAGTCGCTCGGGAGTGCAAATGCAAGCTAAGTAAGGAGCCAATGCAGTAGAGTACTCTCTGTAAAACCGAATTGGAATCCCATCAGGACCTGGCGACTTATTTATTTTCAACCCATTCAGCTGCTTCACAACCCCAGGGATGTCTATCACTATGTACTCCATACGGGAAGCTGTACGAGACTCAAACGGCGGTATGTTTGTACGATCCTCCTGCGTGAAAGTTTCTCAAATGCTAAATTTAAAATTTCAGCTTTCGTTTTGCTGTCTTCCGTTGCCAGGCCAGACTGATCAGTGAGTGACTGGATGGAAGCCTTCGGCCCGGTTACCGATTTTACGTAAGACTAGAATTTCCTTGGGTTTTCAGCAAGATCTTTTGCTAAGATATGACGGTGGTAGTGGTTGTATGCTTCGCGCATCGCTCTTTTTACAGCAGCATGAATCTCTACTTCGGCGACTTGCGCGTCAATGGGGATGAAATGATGATGATTAGGACAACACCCAGTACCTGAGCGGATAAAATCCCCGATCCAACCGGTAATCGAACCCGGACCCTTAGGATTGACATTCCGTCGCGCTGACGACTCAGCTACCGGGGGCAGACTGTACTCAGGTGCTTCATTTGAAACGGTCTCCACCGTGATTATAGCTGCACGACGGGAATTAACAGGCTTTGATCGCAGCCTGGTAGCTAGAGCTAGACATATGGGACTTTTCATTTCGGAAGTAATTAGGGAATTTCATATTCGGAGATCCGCAGCGTCAAAAGCGTGCCGAGAATACCAAATTTCAGGCGGTACCTCTCGCCACGGACAACACAGGGCCGACGGCCTTCATTTAACTACCGAGAGAAGCGACATCTGCGTAGGGTTGTCAGTGCTAACAGACAAGCAACACTGTACGAAATAACCGCAGAAATCAGTGTGGAACGTACGACGAACGAATCCGCTAAGACAGTGCAGCGAAATTTGCCATTAATGAGCTACGCGAGTGCCTTTCCTAACAGCACGATATCGCCTGAGGTCCTCTCCTGGACTCGTGACCACATCAGTTGGACCTTAGACAACTGGAAAACGTGGACGGATCAGATGAACCCAAATGTAAGAACTGATGCTAGGCAGACCCCACGAAGCCGTGGATCCAAATTGTCAACAAGGCTCTGAGCAAGGTGGTGATGGCTCCACAGTGTTGCGGGTTCTGTTTGCATGGAATGGGGCGTGTCCTCTGGTTCCACTGAACCGATCATTGACTGGAAATGTATATTTCCGGCTACCTGAAGACCACTTGCAGCCATTCCGGGGCTTTGTGTCCCAAACAACGATAGAGTTTTCATGGATGACAATGCGCCATGGTACTGGGCCACAGCTGTTCGCTATTGGTTTGAATAACATTCTGGAGTTTCGAGCGAATGATCTAGCCACTTAGATCGCCTCACGTGAATGGTATCGAACATTTATGGGGCGTAATCGAGAGGGCCGTTCGTCCACAAGATTCTGTCCCAGCAACACTTTCTCAATTATGGCTGGCTATAGAGGCAACATTGCTCAGTATTTCTGCAGAGGACTTCTAACGACTTGTGGAGTCCATGCCACGTCGAGTTGCTGCTCAACGCCGGACAAAAGGAAGCCCGATTCGTATTGGGAGGAATCCATGGCTTTTTCCACCTTAGTGCACAGTGTAACAGGTAACTAAGAAACTACATCGTGGCGTCTGGCCACAAACAGGAGTACAAGAAATGTGCTTATTGTAATCTACTTCCAACCTTGCAGGGTACCTCGATGATTAAAGTAGTGTCCTCGCATTGGAAAGAAGAATTGCTCGAATGAATGATCTTTGACTCTGCTCTTGAGGCGCACCGATTTAAAACTTCTTAACAGACTAAAATTGCGTGACGATTTCCGCCACTCTCCTGCTCCGTATTGACCTCAACTGGTTATTCTCTGAGTTTTTTTTAACTTTTCTAGTCTTATTGTGGTTAAGTGCTTATTTTACAACAGTATTTAGACAGGTCAGAGAGGCTTATATCCAAGAAAAACACATATTAGGAAACAATGTATTTTGCAAATTATATCCGGTGTCATTAATGTTTTGAAAATGGCAGATTTTACAAGGATCTTAGGAAACGATCGGCAGGGTGTCGTTATCTATTCGTACTGGTTGTCCATGGGGGCTGTAAAGAGTATTGCAACAGGTTAAAGCTGATACTACCATTGGCTACCAAACACACTGCATTTTGTGTGTCCAGGTTCTAAGTGTCAGTTCATTAATGACGAAGAACTAGATCGGTTGAACAAGGATGGGGAAGAGAATCGGCAGGGGTCTTGTTTTAGAAATCGTTCCGCCAATTTCCTGAAGAACACTCACAAGGGGACCACACGGCAATCGAAATTTTTAAATTTTTTTATGATACGTGAAGTTCAAAAATCAAATGTTAATGCTCCAAAACAGTTCAATGCAACTCTTCTACTACACAGTCACACGACCCGACGATAAAAATTGACCTGTCCTTTAAAACATTAAAAGACAGGCCGAAAACTTCAAAGTCCTCTTTCTCGAGAATTTTTTAGAGTTGCATCGAACTGCTTTTGATGACTGATGTCGAGTTCTCAACATCAAGTACGTTACACAGGACCTACGAAGGTCATTTCAAAAATCCGGTACACTGGGCATGCTCGAGCGCTACGATGCCATGATCAAGCTGAAATTCTTGTTAGCTGTGAGCGAGACTTTAGGTGTGACATGAAATGACAATTAAATTAATCAAGACCCTAAGCTGTCGAAAGGCGTTGATATACATCAACGAGGACAGTTGAAAATTTGTGCCCCGACCGGGACTCGAACCCAGGATCTCCTGCTTAGATGGCACTATCCATCTGAGGCATAGAGGATAGTGTGACTGCACGGATTTATCCCTTGCACGCTCCCCGTGAGACCCACATTCCCAACTTAATGTCCACACACTACATTCGTAGTGCCCCTGCCCATTACACTCATTGCTCATGGAAGACAATCTTACCGAGTCCCGTAAGAGTTCGGGCAATGCGTGTGCATCCGGCACAGAAGAAGGTCAATGGCCGGTTAGCCTTAACTATATCAAGATGGTATCTGTTCTTTCGTACATGTCCGAAAGAACAGATACCTTCATATATTAGGTGAGATAGTCTTATGTGTTTTCTGGTCCATGTGGCTGCTTCGCGAGTAATTCGTTTTTAAAATGTACGCTGAAAACTAGTCCGGTTGGATTACACGTAGTGACCAGCGTTCCTACATAAAAATCGGATCCCTACGTGGAAAGAACCAACGGAAATTTACAACACTCTGAGGGAGCACAGTATCACGGTAGCCTACTCGTTTTCGTGATGATCGGGTAAACGCTGAGAACAACCTAAAAAGTGGAAAGGCATCAACTGCAACAAACTACACCTCTCACCTTATTGGTAATGACATTTGAGAGAGGAGGGACGAAACACATGTGTGGAAATTCCATATGAGGCCAGAATGCCTGGCACTTCAATTAACAGAGTCATAACGGAAATTATTAATTTTAATTTTAACAATTAACAGCCTCAGTTGCACCGTTCGCCTAGAATTTACCTAGGTTTCAGTCGGTATAAGCCAACCTTCTTCAGAATAACAGTAACTACCGTTTGTCCATAGTGGACATCGTCAAGCTAAAACTAAAAATCCAGTACAGCACTCGTGGCTGCCGCATCGCGGTCGCGGAGTGGGGCCGAGGCAATTCCAGATAAGTTTTATAGTCTGACGATAATTTAAGGATTTGTAGTTTTAGCTTGACAATGTCCACTATGGACAAACGATAGTTACTATTATTCTGAAGAAGGTTGGGTTATCCCAACTGAAACCTAGGTAAATTCTAGGCAAACGGTGCAACTGAGGCCGTTAATTATTAAAATTAAAATTAATATTTACACAGTTGGTGAGAGGGCCGCGAAATGTTGAATATCATGACGGAAAACTTAAAGACGAGAAGAATTGCTGCCAAATGCGCTCCGCATGATCTGAGTGTAGAGCAGAAAGCGGGTCACAAAAGTGTTCCAAAAGAATTGCTTGAACGTTATCGAACAGGAGGAGAACAGTTTCTGGAAAGAAATGTTCATTTGATGAAACCAGGCTGTGGGATTTTGAGCCAGGACTGAAGTCTCAGTCATAACAACGGAAAAGTTCCGACTCTCCATGCCCGAAAAAATGTTGCCGCCAACAATAGTGTCCCAGGGGTCGTCTATAACAGGTGCGTGCTACAATCTGTTTTTGTAATATGTTTTGCGCCCGAAAATTCGTGAAAGAAGACCTGACATGCTTACAGCTGGTGTCCTCATTTTTCACGATAATATGAGACGCCATATTGCCCTACCGACAAATATGGATGGGAAATATTCCCCATCACCCTACAGTCCTGATATGGGCTCATCAGACTTTAATTTGTTTCCCAAGTTGAAAGAACAATTCCATGGAAAACGTTTTGATACATTTGATGAAGCTTCCAGTGAGGTGACCCGAATAATTAGACAGGTCAACAATGAAGGTGCCCTATCCGGAATATATACAAACTTCTAGGACTTGTTGAGGAGTGTGAGTACATAATATTTTGAATAGGATCCCATGTCCGGAAATTACGTTTCAATTCTACAATGGGTTTTAATTCAGATGTCTAACGCGTCCATGTCTGCCGAGGGAAAGAGAAAAGTCCGAGTTTCTCGTCCTGGTATACAATAGAGTAGATGGGATGACGACGTGCCGCTGAATGCCCGTCAGGAAATGTGTTTTGAGCATGATGGTGCACCACTTCACTTCTTATGTGCGGTTCGGAGACATCTCAACACAAGATATGGTGAAAGATGGATAGGCCAAGGTGGTCCAACCACGTAGCCACCGCGATCTCCGGATTTAACTCGTATGGTCTGCTTGTTTTGGGGTCGTATGCAACGTTTAATTTACGAGACGCCTGTAGAGACAGAGGAAGATCTGTTGGCACGAGTTCTGGCCGCTGCAGGAGAAATTGAAGAGACACCAGGTGGGCTGGAGAGTGTGTACCAGAGCATATGTAGGTACGATGTCTGAACAATGTAGGTTGCCACGACATTGAGCCGCTGTTGTAATGCATCAGTACTGTTCTGTACGTATAGTATGCTGAGTTCTTTTTAGTTTTTGGAATAATGCAAACACATTATATTTACGTTTTAGTACAAATACTTGTGTTTCAGTGATAAATGGACGTTTCGTTATGTTTCCTTTCGAACTGTTACCTAATATCTGTTTTGCATCACGCCTACTTCCTTTCGTCAAGGAAAATTGGACCAATTAAACAAATGAATTGAAATATTATGTATTCACTCCCCTCTAAAAGTCGTAGAAATTTGTAACAAGAACTTCCCAACACCCTGTAGAAGTTGACTAAACGTTGGGAAACTGTCATAAGCAAGAACGGGGATTATATTGAACGTCTGTAGAGATAGTTTGTAAAGTAAATTATTTTCTTCAGGTCTGTCTTACAGTGTGCGAAACTTTTCAAAAGACCCTCTTATCTAAAAGAAAGCACAAAAATCCGAATGCTACGTGGTCCTCTTGTCAGTCTTGTAACTGACGAGAATGTTTGTCTCGTTGGAAGATGTGCTGTGTACGTAGGCCGAATGTTTCGGCTAGAGGCTGGGTATGTCGCGAGTGTAGAGAGGGTAACTTACCAGTATATTACAGACAGGCGTGTAGTAAACATGGTATCACCTCGCAAATTAATTGATTTCGAGGTGGATCAAAGCGTATCGGAGGGAGATAAAACAAGAATTCGTGATCCCGAACTCAACGAAGTCTAGGCTGGTACTTCAATATGCCAGAGACAATGTTTCCACACACGTAAACTGCCGACGACATTAATATGTGGCGTCAGGAACCCATTTCTACTGCGATGATAAAGAGAAAAAGACAACTCGTGGGGGCTTCAGCAGCCGACTAGCTTAGCGCCCACTGCTTCGCTCGCGTAGACCGTATGGTATGTAGACATTTTTTTGTTTCTGTTTAATCGAATTTTTATGTTATTCACATACTGTAACGCCCTCTAAGCTTTTCACACTAGTTAAGGCCATACAAACATGATCTTTTCCGTTGACCAAAAAGCGATTGTGATACCTGGAATCCAAAGTTTATGTTAATCATGCCTTTTGCATTCTTGTGGAGATATTTCCATAGCAACTTTCATCCCCTAACAAATATTTCTTTATACCTAACCCAGTGGTGAAATACCAGTTTTAAAAAAATTTGCTTACGAATATTTTAATGCATCGAAATATTTTCTTAAACTTTCATGTTCTATGGCACTCCTTCTTGAATTTCCAGTAACACTGAAACACATATTTTTTTCATTTGAATCCGAGAAGTGAAACACCTGTTGCCATAGATGTAGCCTTAAAAATTCTTTAGTAGTTATTCGTTTTCAAAAAAACTTTCACTCACTGTTTTACGTCCGTAGTGGTTGAATTTCGAAAAATGCTGAAACGCGAATTTTTTACTTTCGGACTGAGAAACCAAAATACCAATTTTCGTAGTTCTAGCTTCAACTTTGGCTAAATAGTGATATTTAAAAAAAACTTCATCCACTATTTCATCCCCTTACGATTGTAATTTCGAAAAATACCTTCTTAAACGACGCCTGCAGTATAAGATCCACGCCTTCTCCAAATTTCAAGTTTGTATCCTTAGCGGTTTGGACTGGGCGATGATGCATCTGTCATTAGCTTTCCAGTATATGGTCATAGTTCAGTGATCGTTTCAGTGAATACACATGCAAATGGACGGTACTGTTTTAACCTAGACAGAAAAAAAACTTCAGTTTTCTGACTGGTTCTGTCTCGCGGAGGAAGACGGCTTTACGCAATCTGAACACACTCTTTTCGGATATGTACCACATCACAATCTAAAACGAAATGAAAATAACAACATGTAATCTTGAAAGTATGTCACGATGTCGATTCTACTTTCAATTGCATTTTATTGCAGGGAAAGGATTTTATTAAAGTTGAAATCGACCGAAAAAACCTGCGTAATTTCATCTTTTCGCAACAAATTAATAACAGTGGTACCATTCACTATTGTTTTAAGACTAATGTCGTGAAGTAAACGATGTCAACAATTTAGCCATTTAAATGAAATTAGTAAGCACAACTCAGCGACTGCCTGTATTCTCGCAAAACCGTGGTTACGCAAGCACGAGTAAGTTACGTCACGAACTTGTTACATAAGAGCCACAGGTTGCAGACTACAGCTTCTGTTGCAGGCATTACAAGCCGCGTACGAGTTGAAGGCTGCCTATCTCATAGCTTTCAGGGGCAACAAAAATTTGATTTTCAGTATCTCAAATAAATACTGACCGACTTCAGTGCTGATAATCTATTCATTAGGAGGCATAACCTTACGATAAGGGTTTAAAACAGTAAATCAGGTATTAAAGTTAGAAACTGTGTACATGTCTTAATCCTTTGACTACCATCGCGACAAATATGTACCACGACAGATTATCAGATAACTGCCGCATGTTCACATGTTCAAATGTGTGTGAAATCTTATGGCACTTAACTGCAAAGATCATCAGTCCCTAAGCGTACACACTACTTAACCTAAATTATCCTAAGGACAAACACACACACACCCATGACCGAGGGAGGACTCGAACCTCCGCCGGGACCAGCCGCACAGTCCATGACTGCAGAGCCCTAAACCGCTCGGCTAATCCCGCGCGGCTGCTGCATGTTATTGCAATGTTTCAGTGTCCCGCTGGTAAAGGGAAGCCTACTAACGGTAGCATAATTCTTATAATTACAGATTTCACTTGTAGATTATGCCGTTCTCGAGTTTCATTGTTAACCCTCGTCTCCGCATTGCTACATCCAATTAGTTCGCACCTGCTGACCACAGCCAACCCAATTACCGGATTCGCAAAGCGGGCTACATTCGCGCCTTCCCGGACACATCTTTTTAACGACTTGCACGCACGAATCGATATTTGCCACATGACAAAAGAAGCACATATTGAGCAACTACAGTGTGAGTTACGAACTTGACGAGATGCCCCGTCCACTTATGTGTGTCTATTTTAATTATGTCTTGTAGTTTCTGCGCTGTCGTCTTCTGAAACCCTGGAGATACTTACGAATAATCTTATATGCACTATCCCCCTCCTCCTCCGAACTCCCTGGAAAACTTGCTACTAAGACATTAATTAAAATAACCAAACATTAATGTTTTTTAAATAAAATTGGTAGGCAAAAAGTTAAGGCAGTGTAGCTCAAGGCACGTAAATTACTCAGACATCATTCATCCAATATTTGAGAATGAGAGCACTTACTGACTACCAACAAACTTGGACATAAGTTCCAAAACTTTCGCACCTTTTTGTCACTAGCACCTTCCCATTAAATAATGACAAGGAAAAAAATTTATAGCTTACTACATTTCCGCTGTTTATACTTTAGCATCAGGTAAGGATATTTTAAATTTATTTGTTGCTTGGTACTAACTCTACTTTCAACACATTTTGCAGCCAGTGCACACATATATCATTGATGTCCCTGCAAATTTATATCATTGAATTATACCTGGTTTAGGAGGTAACACGTTATACACATTGAGATCCATGAAAACTTGCTTAACACATCAACGTGTTCGTAAAGTAATCTGACGTTTCAACTGTTTATACAAGTGGCTTCTCTTCTTTAAAGAAATTTGTGTTTGTGTGTGTGGGGGCTGGGGGTGGAGGTGGGGAGTAGGGTGGTGGGAGGGAGAGTCAGGGTTACTGCCCCATGAAAGAGTTTAATCATGGATTTTTATCATCGGTGTTGTACCTCTAGATGTGCAGAGCTGAATATGTTGAGTCTTTTTTTACATTTAACCACTCAATAAAACTTTTAGGAAGATTATTTCTCATTTCTTCTGTTGCTGTTTCTATGTTCGTTCTGATTACAATACTAACATCATCTGCAAAAGAACTTATTCTGCCTGTTGTATATTTCACAGAAAGTCGTTTGTATATGTGGAAATATTAGTGAACCTAAGACTGAGCCTTCTGTAACCACCAAGTGGTTTTTCCTCAGTCAGACGAATCGCCTGTCTTACATTGGTTGAATCGTTAAGTACAACGTTCTAAAATCTTTTTGGGTTAGATACAACGCTATCCATTGGTTGGGTTTATCATCAATTCCACAAAACGTCAGTTTATATGCGACGATATAGTAATACTTCTCTGTAAACCGTCTCACAGTGCACTGTGGTGCAGTTGCCCAGTCCAGTGAACGGCTGTTAATGTTGCTTCTTTGGTGTACTTAATCAATCCTGAGGTTGCAAATGCACGCAGGGCACCGCATCAGTAGAGTGCGTCCAGTGGAGTGAACTGCATGCATTTACAGCCTCAGGACTGATTAAAATCGCCAAAGGAGCGACAGTAACAGCTATCCATTGCACTTGACACTGCACCACAGGTTTAATTGACTGGTTGGTATTATTAGTTCTATATTATGGTAATAATAATAATTCCGTGTGGCTCAATGGCGTAGTGCACGTTTTGCAATTGGACACCATTTCGACGACTTCAGCGTCCTTAACTTAGGCCACTAATCCACGAAAGGAAGGGAACCTATCGTGTAAAGTGCCCATAATTTCGGGTGTGCGCCTAATTCTGGATAGCTAAATATCTCCCTTGTTTGGTACTGCAATCACTAGCTCACTCCGATAACCAGTAGCGAGGGTCGTTGTTATACGCCATTGTGAGTTTGGTGCCTGTGCTGTTAACGTTTCGTTCTCCACAGCTATTTTTTCATTGTGCTCAAGATAAAGATTTTCAACAAAGTTCAGTTGAAAGTCCTTCCTCGAGCCAGGTAAAACGTATTTCCAAAGTATTTCACATGAGACGGTAGTTTGAAGCGTACTCTTTCTTATGTAATTGATACAAGTGTCGTCTACCGCTCATCTTAAGGGTTATGTTGTGCCTAAATAGAATTAAGGGAAGATCGCTAACACCGGGTAATAAAAGATTGCACTATTTCAGGTACCCGAAATTTGGGATGAGTTTATACAAACAGAAGTTCTGAATTTTGTTTCGGATGTCACTTTTCCTGTGACAAAGGCTTTGGCCCATAGATAGGTTGAGCATACTGCAGAGCCCCAACAATAAAAGTGGCTGCAAATTATTTAAAAAATGTGAGATCTATCCTTGTTACCGCCTGGTTTTTTCGTCTATGGATTTTACTCCTCAGGAATCTGCAGCATATCCTGAGAAGACCTCAGAAGCTACAGCAGGGCCTTTGTCGACTGCAGTTACTGACATGGAAGAAACAGCGGTTTCTACTTTCGAAAGCAGCTCGTGTCTTCTGCTTCCACCATCAACCCAAAACCAAGAGCAGATAAAGCAGCAGTGTTGACGCAGTCTCCCTTAGAAGGATTTTGAAGCAGTCCCCAGCTAAAGGGAAAAAGAAATCAAGTGCCAAGAGTACAGAGAAGAGACCACATTCAACGAAGCCTACTCCAGGAGCTTCATGTGATGCATCTGATAGTCTTTCAACATCTGGGGCTGCAAAAACGAAGCTCCTCTAAAAAAGAACTAGAGAGTCACGAAATAGCATGATAATGATGAGGAAGGTTCCCATTCAAGCGTTGATGAAATCATGTTGAAAGACTCATCAGCTGAATAAGAAGAGAGCGAGGAGTGCATTTACTGCGATTTACTGACAATTCTAAAGAGACCTGGCTGAAGTGCATCGGTTGCTTTCACTGGTGTTATGAGATTTGTACAAGTGTCAAAGATGAAACATTTTAAATGTGACATCTGTATCAAAAGGTACAAAGTCTGAAATTTTTTCTTGAAATAGCTGAAATGTTTTCAGAGTAACCAACAATTATGCAACACTCCTTATTTTTGAACCAAACATCTGGTGCGAATAAGGCTATGTTAATAACTCATTAAATTTCAGTGTTTATATACAACCAAAATTAGGAAACCACAAAAACCCGGAATCAGGAACCATATTTTCTTGGGGTAAAAATTATACGTTTTAATTATTGGCACTGTTATTGCAGAAAGAGAAAATATTCGTATGATTTTTTGCAATGGTAGTATTTAAATTCTCCCTAGTGATAGTACAGCACATTTTCCATAATTTAAAGACATCTTATTTACCGGTAATCTTAAATTTAAAAACGGTACCCGATATCAGAGGACTTTTTCTTTCCCTTTACCAATATTCACACACTGAATTCGGATCACGTGTCGCTCCCTGTGAATCTTCAGGTAATTGAGTAGTCAAAGGTAGGTTAGATGCAGACTGAAATACTCCGTTGTCCTACCGCGATTCTATTTCACGACCTCCCGGTTTGTAGGCAAGGTCTTAATCACTATACTACTAGATCCGATATTATTATGATAAAATAAGGCATTTTATAATTTCACGGTGGTCATGATTTCGTTTAGAATTCTATAACAATTTTTCTACAGAAACTGGTAGGAAATAAAGGCTATTCCATCAACAGCTCTTGATGTTGCATAAAAATGTCTTTCTCTAAATACCGGATTTACTAAGCGAGTGCTAGCAATAATATCAGCCACATCGATACCTACACTATCTTCCATACAATTCTGTGTCGCTGTACACTAACCAACATCATACATCGACGTGACATTACTACAGTATAACAAAACACGTAATGGATAAGGAAGATGTAATTTTAAGATGGCGTCAGGCACTATTTGAAAGCGCCAGTTTGGCTATCGATAAGCTATAAAAATCTGACTTAGAAGTGAAACTGACGCTGAGAATAGATAAACAACAGTTATGCCAGCTGGAAACACGATACGTAGCTTAGTATGAGAGGCCATTAAAGACGAAAGTGGCCACTCGGTACAAACTATTTTTTGAATAAAGAGAGCAAAACAAGAAAACAAACTTTGTAGACTAACATTCGTAAATAATTACGTCAAACGGAGACGACCGATACTTTCCGACACCTCCAAGTCTAAATCGTCAAAGAAATCGACATGAAATTTAATAAGACGAAACGGAACTGCTGAATTAAGGCGCTAAATTCAATATAGAGCTGGCACTAAATAAGAAGTGGCTGAAAAAAAGATATGTATCGCTGAAAATACCAGCTGACGCAGCGCTATGGACTACAGTGAAACGAGCCATGTATGTCCCAAGTTCGTACAGACAGTTAAAGAGGAAAGGATGAAGCGGTGAACAACAGCTATAATATTTAAAGAGACGAGGATCTACTGTTAGCTATCAATGATAGGCACGAACCGAAAAAGTAGTACCATTTTGATAGTGAACAGTAATACATTGACAAAAATTTAGCTGTATTCGCAGGAAACGGAATGAAAGAAGTTTTTAGTGAACCGAAGAAATAATTCCAGTTAAGATTGAAACAAGAGTTTCAACCAGTATTTGTGTTCTACCATCAGAAGAGTAGAAGAGAACTTGTATGGTGATGAATCGAAACAGACCACAGTTAAAAATTCACTAGATAAAATATCCAGTTATACCAGTGGTCAAACTCAAACAACATCGCAGCGTATAGTATACTCAACTAAATTCCCAGCGAAACACACATCTCTGAAATCAATCACTCAAGTGGCAATAGCTAATCAACCAAGTAGTAGGATAGCTATGATCGACACGTCTCACTTCGTTTCTTTAAATGTCGAAAATATCTATTCAAATATTTCTGAGGTTATCATTCCCTTAAGTAAAAACTGTTATCAACCTAATAGGACACTGAATTAATTTAATTGTTGCAACATAATTTTACTTGTAGTGAGAAACATTGCATACAAGAAAATGAAATAATCACAGATTCTTCTTATAGAATCTTCGAGAGTTTTTCAGATACTTTTATTAATCATCTAGGAAGAAGATTCTAAAAGTCCAAACTGTCGTCAGTGAATATGATCACACAAGGTAAGTTTATTAGTTAAGGCGATATATACACGAAGGCGCTATACGATGAAATGGATACTATAGAATCCAGTGCATTCACTTAATATCAGAATATGAGATCCGATAACCGTTTTTAACGTATGAACAAAATCAGGTACTATGCACACATGGACCATTAATGAGACATACGATAGGACATTAAAGCGAGAAGCTATTTTTCCTGTGTTACTTCACAGGGCCGACGACGTTTCCGTGAACGAGAAGACAGAAATATGAAACGAAGTGCGCTGAGGAACGCAGCCAAAAGAGTAACTTTTAGATGGTCACTACCCTATAGTACGGCGGAAGGTGGCGAATATTTTTAAATAGTACAAATTAAAATATAGATGTAGAGGCTCCTATGAACAGTGTCAATTTGAATAAAATCTTCTTGGATGTTATGCCACGCACTACGAAACGCTAAAACAACTGTAATTCCACGTTCCGACAGTTTTTCCACTGGTACCGCTGATCTTAGGTTAGTTGGGTTTAAGTAGTTCTAGGTTCTAGGGGACTGATGACCTGAGATGTTAAGTCCCATAGTGCTCAGAGCCATTTGAACCATGGAAAGAAAAAAATGGTTCAAATGGCTCTGAGCACTATGCGACTCAACTGCTGAGGTCATCAGTCGCCTAGAACTTAGAACTAATGAAACCTAACTAACCTAAGGACATCACACACATCCATGCCCGAGGCAGGATTCGAACCTGCGACCGTAGCGGTCGCTCGGTTCCAGACTGTAGCGCCTTTAACCGCACGGCCACTCCTGCCGGCGAAACATGGAAAGAGCCTTTATAATTAGACATAAACATAATCCTAGAAATACAGTTTCAGGAGCAGTTGTGACAGTTTATTGACTCTAAGAAACGCCGCAATGTACTATTTGGCAGTAATGTGTCATGAAGTCAGAGACCGCAATTACCATTCCCTAAATAAGTGACGTCACAAGGGAAAGTAAATTAGGACTCCCAATTCTCTTCTCTCTTCTGCCACTTTAATACGCACAATTGCCCTACTGCTTCCATCCCAGGGTCCAATTTTTAAATTGTAATAATGTTCTTTTCCATTTTTTGTCGGTTTTCATTTTCCATGTAGGGAATGTACTTTGGTTCACTTTTCAGTCTTCTCCCTATAGTCAGGCGTTGAAAAGAAGTTCAATATGTTTTATTCCATTTTTAAATGAGGGCATTCATTTACTATGTGCTGCAGTCTTTTTCTGCACTAAAAAAACTACTCCAGAATATTAAGTTTTCCCAAATCTGAAAACATTCTATAAGGTGCAACACGATTATATACGTAGGAAGAAATATCTATCTAATTTAAAAGCGTTAGCCGGCCGGAGCGGCCGAGCGCTTCTAGGCGCTTCAGTCCGGAACCGCGCGACCGCTACGGTCGCAGATTCGAATCCTGCCTCGGGCATGGATGTGTGTGTCGTCCTTAGGTTAGTTAGGTTTAAGTAGTTCTAAGTTCTAGAGGACTGATGACCTCAGATGTTAAGTCCCATAGTGCTCAAAGCCATTTGAACAATTTTTTTTAAAAGCGTTGCAATGGAGAAAATCTTATCAATATTATGTTTAATCGTCTGTTTGTCACGATATTACTCTATTAGTTGGTAATCAGTAAGTGAAGTTAAACTAAACAGAAATATTATCACAGACCACTTGCAAGTTAAATACATTTTAATATAGAAGGTACTGGAAACTGGTACAACTTTTCATTTTCAAGACAGGTAAATTTGTTAAAACTTTAAATAAACTTCATAGAGTTGCAAGTATCACGAGTTCCATGGTAAAGGACCTTGTTCTGTTTAAAGGTACACGATGATGTACGACCGACGTGTACGGTTTAACTTTTCAATAAATGTTATATAAATGGTTCTAAAACTTTATAACATTTTACCCTCCAAAAAAGTTTAGAACCGCAGAATTAACAATATCAGTTACTGGATTGAAGTACCGCCCAAAAACATTATATGTTGCTAGGTGCTCTACTCTATGTGTACAAAACTCCCCCTCCGCCCCCAAATTGGTACAAGAAAATTTCCCAACACGACAGAAGCGCGAAATGACATCACACGAGGATTTTCGTCAGGCAAATCCCGTATTCAACTTGCAGTGAGAACATTTTCGTATTTCAGATGTTATCCGCTATTTCAGCATTTAGATGTGCACCTTACTTCTACCACTTTCAATATTGCATCGTAGGTCGCCCTCCCACACCCACCCCCTAGAGACGTAAATTCAGATATTTCCTTCCTTAATTCTTGACAATAAAAGATCATTACTCGAAGAGAAAGAAGCGAAAAGTTAAAAACATTAATCGAAACTACATTTCTGTGACTCAAACTCGAGATCTGGGACACAATTTCAGTACGTGGAAGGAAAGAGACAGTTGTTAGATTTAGTTCATGCGGAACATTCGCCTTCCAGTATAACTTACTGGCGTCTACTGATCAAATGCCCCTCATATTTGAGAAGACACTACGTAAGACGGTGTCTTGCTTAGTTGTCAACGATGTAATTCTGTGTTGAAAGCCTTTCGAAAACCTTGGAGGACTGAATCTACCTGTTCACCTGCATCTTCTGTTCCCTAGATGTCGTGTACGAATGGAGCAAGCTGTGTTTAACACGAGTCGTTTTTCCCATGTGAAGTAATTCTTACACCAACAGTGCCAAGGTAGTGTGTTTCCATTTAAGTGACGGATGCACATGGGTAAACTAGTAGCTCACGTTCCTTCCTGTGAACTCTTGGTCACGTTTCCTTGTTAAGGAATGTATAGACATCTAGTAGTGGTCTCCTATTTTGTAGTACAATATGACTCGCCATCGCATTTCCTTCTCGATGGGCACTTTGATGGTACCAAATGGTTCTTGGAGTATTCCTTTTGTAAAACCAAGTTACATTTTTTCTTGGTTTTGTTTCAAGATGCTTCTTACTGCACCGACATCTTCTAAAGAAAATTTGTCCTATGAGATGTCTACAAACGTTACCCGGATGGTGATATATCTCCAGGGGCAGGCAGGGAAGTTTAGTAAGACCATTATTGTTCACATTATACACTCATTAATTAGCGGATATAATTAATTACTACAGAGCGAGATGGCGCAGTGGTTAGCACACTGGACTCGGACTCGGGAGGACGGCGATTCAAACCCGCGACCGGCCATCCTCATTTAGGTTTCCAGTGATCTCTCTAAATCCCTTCAGGCAAATGCCGGAATGGTTCCTTTGAAAGGGCACTTCCCTATTCGTCCCTAATGTGATGGAACCGATGACCTCGCTGTTTGGTCTCCTCTCACGAATCAACCAATTAATTATTACAATGTCAAACTTCCCGCAGATGACAAGGCTGTCAACAATGACATTTTTCCAACATAAGTGTTATGCCTAATTAGATTTTGGCCAAAGATCAGCTTAGTATGAATACATGAAGGTTGCTCTTAATGAAGAGACACGTAACGTTATCACAAAAGTTACAGGTTAATGAGTCACCTCTAGTTAATCATATCACACATGTACCTAGGAGCAATTATGGTAGGAAATATGAGATGGAACTGAACTCCAATACGGCACTACTGGATTTGTTGTGCCCTTGCACTGATACGACCTTGGAAGCTGACTTAACCAGCCAGTTAAAGGGGACGTACAGTTTAACATAGATTACAAACCACAGTGAAGCTTGGAGTTTCTTACGTTACCAAACGACAAGGCGTAGTGGTAGCACACTATCCGGCCACCCAGACTTATGTCAGGTTTTCCGTAATTTCCCTAAATCGCTCCATGAAAATTCTGGTGTGGATCCTTTGTAAAGGGCATTGCCAATTTCCTCTCCCATCCTTTCGTAATCTGAGCTTGTGTTCCGTCTGTAATGACCGCGCTGCAGACGAGACATTAATCTTCCTTCCACGGAAACGAAATTAATGTCGTTTGTGCCTCAAGGAAGTGAAATAGGGCCATTCTAAATACATATAAACAAATTATTAGATGGGATAAAAAGTGCTTGAAGTTTGTTCGCTGACGATGTTACGTAGAGAAAAATTTCGTCCTTGGAAGATCGTAAGAACTGTAAAAGAACTTCAGCAGTATATTCCCTTGCTATAATGAATTTTTCATCTTCTTTCCTTTAGAGTTTTCAGTGGCTTGTGTGAGCTCCGCTCTTCTCACGTTTTTGACAAATGAATTTTCTTCAAAACAGTTAGTGCAGTAGACTCTGTATTTGACAGTGTATGTATACGTGTCTGAAGGAACAGACACTGCTGACGATTTCCAGTCGTCTTAAATTATGAAATGTATTCGCAGATAGCGAGTATGATACTACATTTCTGTGTTGTTGAATACAGACACATGAAAGCTTGTGGCAGACCGCTACTCTAAATCAGATTTCCCACCTATCGCGAGCTGTCACCTTAGCATCTTTGGCTATCCGTGTACGCCTCCCCATTCGATATAAACTGCCATATGTCGTAGTCTCTACATCCCATAGTGCTCGCAGACCGTTCGTGTGATTCCCACATAGGGAGAAACAATGCTTCCCTCATTAGTTTTCCGGTCCGGGAGGCTTGCTTGGATGACCGAAGTGCTTAAGGTGACCGCTCGTGATAAACGGGGAATCCGTTTCGAATCCCGGTCCTCCACAAGTTTTCGTATGTCTGTAGTAAACCATACAGCTCTTACACCACCTCATTTACAATTTACTAATACATTTCATAGTATTTTATTTAACTTTACGGTCGGATGCCCTCCCTATCGCCCAGTCGTCGGATACCTAAAGGAGCGAAGTCTTGTGCGCCATCTGTCCGTGAATTACGCAAACTTCGCTCTGTATGTGATCGTGGTTCATCTGTTTTCGTAATCTGCTTCCTGAGGTAGAAAGTGGGGATCAGCCCATCATTTGCCTAAGCGAGCGTGGCAAATCGACTAAAACACCCTCAGGATGACCAGTGTGTCAGTCGTTGAACCGCAGCCCGGATTCGATCGAGGGTGGCTCACCTACCTGTCTCGCAAACTAGCACACTAAGCGTTACGAGTATACTAACAGGATGTTGTCGTAAATGTCAGTTCTGTTTAAATGTGGATAAACGCAAGATAACGCTTACAACGAAGGTAAAGAACTCGATAGTGTCTGATCACAAGCTTAGTGTTGAAAATCTTGAGCATATCGCATTCCCTGTGTACCAGGTGTTTATAATTAGATTGTAGTTATTCGCAGAGATAATTATCGTATGGCAGCGAAACGTGGTGGATACGCTAATGCTTTAATGTAGAGCCATTTTACTCTGGAAAAACTTTGTTCCAATTTTGGCTACCAGGTGCAAATCTGGCGCTGTACAGAATCTCGTCGACACCTCCGGTGCTCATATCGAACAAATTCTGTAAGAGATCGTTGATGATAAACTCAATATTATGTCTTTCTCACTTGTTTGACGTTTTCTGCCGACATCCCATTCATAATACATAACATATGGAAACTTTTCTATACGTCTTTCTTGTATTCACAGCGCCAGATTTGCACCTGGTGGCCAACATTGGAACGATTTTCTTCAGCGTAAATCTGTTCCGCATTAACGCATTAGAATATTTATCAAGTTCCGCTTCCAAACCATAATTTCAGTACTCTGTCATTAAGTCCACTTTAATTATAACCACCCAGTATTTAGAAGTAATGCTGGAAAACGCAATGGATCTGTAAAGGAAATTGCACACAAGACGCTAGTGCGAGCAGTTCTAGGGTACTGTTCCAATGTTTGAAGACCTTATGAAGTAGGCATGACAGATATCGAACGAACTGATAGACGGCTTGACCGGACCGGGAGAGGTATAGCCCCTACGATAGTGTAACAGAAGTTCTCGGGGACGTGAATAGGAATCCTTGGAGGAATGAGGACGTAATGCTCGCGAAACTCTGTTGGGTAAATTTGGAGAACATCTATTCGAAGAAAGTGTGTGACCGTTAGACTGCCATCATAGTGCGCAAGGAGTTACTGAATGTCATTCTAAACATTTGAGAGATTGTAGAGGATAAAATTTCGAACGTTTTATTAGGAAGCTATACCCGGAAATTGTGAAATAAAGTTTCTGCAGCCACCACTAGGTTGTTGAAAATCTACGCACTACCTATACGAGAGGTGAGATTTTCAATGAACATCGGAGCAGGAATTCTCGGAGGTCAACCTTACTGGACCCCACACCTTATCGGGTCACTTACGATATACATGATATTTGAGCTTTGTGGAGAATGTCTTGTCTGAAATAGTGGAGCAGGTGGCCTTGCAACTGTTCGCTAGTTTTAGATATCGGAATGGTAGTGATGCAGCACCCTTTGATCGTCGACCTGTGGCATGTCTCACAGACAGTTTCAGGCAGAGAGTAATTGGAAAAGGGTTCCCAGTCCCTTGGCCTGTACACTTCCCTGAGCTCGCTCCTTTTGACTTTTCTCCGCTGGAGTTATCAGAAGTCCACTGTGTACTCAGTACCGGTAGGAACAGTACATGAGCTTATTGACCGCATCACTACAGCGCTTGATACAATCGAAGGAGGGCGCAGAATCTTACGGAGAATGAAACAAAACATGTTTCGTCGTTGCACACTATAACATTTTTGCCTCTTACAAGTCGATGGTAGGCAAAGTCGATTGTCAAGCGTCGTTACGCTACGTGAGTTGTGTCAAGAGTCTGGGCGGAACTGTGAGCTGCCCGTTGTATCCTACCGGCTGGGTGGGTCCCCATCGCCGTGAGTTGACTCTCAGCAAAACATTACAGATTTGTGATCTAAGATATTCCTGACAAGTATTTTACAAAGGCCTTCAGCGTGCCGTATATTCGCGTTCGTGTCAACAGCGCCAATCACCCACTGGACTGCAGTGAGGGTTGTGTGTATTAACCACGGGTGTAGCGTGTGACCTGTGAAGGGATTAACAGTAACTACAAGTGTGACACGAAAGTTGTGTCTGCCTCATATTGTGTCTAAACAGAATATACAATCAAACGATATAAAACATATTAGCATTGGTTATTGCAAAACCCTTTATCGTTGTGTGAACACTGTCGAGCAGCCGCACTCTAATTAGAAACGACACCCTAACTAACTAAATCCGATCAGTATTTAAATATTAGGATACGGTCACATCAAAATTAAAGCTAGCTGCTATTTCGGTTAATAACAAACCAGATCATATTAATCGAGAGTGGTTAATGTTGGCGACCGTGACAGGACTATTGCAATTTCCGGTCAAGAAGACTACAGAACACAATACATTATCTAGTTGCCATTTTTTATCTTAGCCACGTTTGAAATGACAGCTATAATTTTCGGATGAATAGTAATGATTCGGCACGACAATGTTTCATAGTGAAGCCACGGATTCGGTTTCCAGTATTTGATTCTATTCTACTGTGAATAAACGTTTTCCAAACAACAGTATCCTGGTGTTTCGGGTACTCTATCGAATGCGTAGGAAGTGCATAGTGCTGTAGAATATTTCAGATTTCCGTCCATATGTTCCTTATTGCATTATCTTCTGCAATGTCCCACATTTTTTTAACAGTAACAGTGTGTATATCAAGAAGGTACCATGGAATTAAGACAGGAGGGATTGGGGGCGAAAAAATTGCCATATAGACAGTCATTATTCCCTGGCTCAGTACGAGAATGAATTAAGAAGGAAAATCGATAATGTTGGTTCCGTGTACCCATCGCGGAGTACTGTACAGTGGCATGCGAAGTATGTGTGTGCAAGTAGTAGTAGTCATAGAATAGGAGTAGGAGCATTTTGTTTCGACAACACGGCACGGTTAGCGCAGGTGTCACGTTCCAGGTGGCAGGCACCGGTCAGCTTAAGTAAGTGCGACGGCGTACCTCTGTGGGCTGACGGTGGGCCGCCGAAGAAGGCGCCGCGGCGCTGTGGTCCCCCCGCCGGATGCTGGGCCGCTGCCCGAGCGACTGACGGGGCTCGGCCGGTGCCGCCGACGGCGTCCGCATCGATCTCCCGGCGGGGTGGGGGTGGGGGCGGGGGCGGAGGCAGGCGGGGTGACCGTGGCGCCTGGACCACCGGCGCCGACCTTCTGCGCATGCGCCGCCCCAGGCTCCGGCGCTTCACTGTCGTCAGCCTCTCGTGCCAGATTCAAAAGCCTGTCATCCAAGCGAACGTTTCTTCTGTCTTTACTACGATCGATATACTGTTTGTTCCACAGGTAAACAGCTAAGTAATCCACAAGGATAAAGAACATGTTATGTGCGAGAGCTTGCTCGTAGCCTTTTACTCCTTTTTTTAATTTTATTTTTATTTTTTTTATTATAAACTAACTTCATTAACATTCTACACCTTTATGCTTCATGTCTACACATTTGGTTCATAACATAATCATCCTGGCGACAAACACAATTCTTCCAACGAGAGACCAGTTTGTTGATACTGTTACTGTTTGGCTTTGTTGACGGAGCCGAAACCTCACCTATCCTTGCGCTGCTTTATCACTATCAAACTGAAATCCTCATCAGTATTCTTTACGTTCTTGGAACAGGTGAAAACCGGATCGGCACAAGTCGATACTTTATGGAGCATGATTGATGACAATGAAACCAAGGCGTCAGTTTGTTGGTGCGCTTGTGTGTGGTCTGACTTTGTCAGGCTCAAGGAGAGGTTGCGGTTAAAAATACGATTACAGTATCTACATCTACATCCATACTCCGCAAGCCACCTGACGGTGTGTGGCGGAGGATACCTTGAGTACCTCTATAGGTTCTCCCTTCTATTCCATTCTCGTATTGTTTGTCGAAACAAAGATTGTCGGTATGCCTCTGTGTGGGCACTATTCTCACTGATTTTATCCTCATGGTCTCTTCGCGAGTTATACGTAGGAGGGAGCAATATACCGGGTGATCAAACAGTCAGTATAAATTTAAAAACGAAATAAATCACGGAATAATGTAGATAGAGAGGTACAAATTGACACACATGTTTTGAATGACATGGGGTTTTATTAGAACCAAAAAAATACAGTAGGTCAAATAATGCCCTACAGATGGGGCTTCATCTGATCAGAATAGCAATAATTAGCATAACAAAGTAAGACAAAGCAAAGATGATGTTCTTTACAGGAAATGCTCAATATGTCCACCACCATTCCTCAACAATAGCTGTAGTCGAGAAATAATGTTGTGAACAGCACTGTAAAGCATGTCCGGAGTTATGGTGAGACATTGGCGTCGGATGTTGTCTTTCAGCATCCCTAGAGCTGTCGGTCGATCACGATACACTTGCGACTTCAGGTAACCCCAAAGCCAATAATCGCACGCACTGAAGTCTGGGGACCTGGGAGGCCAGGCATGACGAAATGACGGCTGAGCACACGATCATCACCAAACGACGCGCGCGAGAGATCTTTCACGCGTCTAGCAATTCTTTGTTGTTTTTTTTGTTCTAATAAAACCCCATGTCATTGCAAGCATGTGTGTCAATTTTTACCTTTCTATCCACATTATTCCGGGGTTTATTAAGTTTTCAAATTTATACTGACCTTTTGATCACCCGGTACTGCTTGACTCCTCGATGAAGGTATGTTCTCGAAACTTCAAAAGAAGCCCCTACCGAGCTACTGAGCGTCTCTCCTGCAGTCTTCCACTGGAGTTTATCTATCATCTCCGTAACGCTTTCGCGATTACTAAATGATCCTGTAACGAAGCGCGCTGCTCTCCGTTGGATCTTCTCTATCTCTTCTATCAACCCTATCTGGTACGGATCCCACACTAGTGAGCAATATTCAAGCAGTGGGTGAACAAGTGTACTGTAACCTACTTCCTTTGTTTTCGGATTGCATTTCCTTAGGATTCTTCCAATGAATCTCAGTCTGGCTGTTTCTCCCGCACCGTCTTTTTTAAGTTGGACACAGCCACGTTACACGCTAAGATTCGGAGCCCTTTAGCAGCAAAGGGATGCAGCTTGCGTCAATGAAGCTGGAGAAAAAATGGTTCAAATGGCTCTGAGCACTATGGGACTTAACATCTGAGGTCATCAGTCTCCTAGAACTTAGAACTACTTACACCTAACTAACTTAAGGACATCACACACATCCACGCCCGAGGCAGGATTCGAACCTGCGACCGTAGCGGTCGCGCGGAAGCTGGATAGTTAACCATGTAATATGGTAGCTGAGGTGAACGTTGAGGTGACAAAAGCCATGGGATATCTCCTAATGTCGTGTCGGATCTCCTTTTGCCCGGCGAAGTGCAGCAACTCGACAAGGCATCGACTCAACAAGTCGTTAGAAGTCCCTTGCAGAAATATTGAGCCATGCCGACTCGGTAGCCGTCCGTATATGCGAAAGTATTGCCGGCACAGGATTTTGTGCACGGACTAACCTCCTGATTATGTCTCATAAAGGTTCGATGGTATTCATGTCGGACGATAAGGCTCATCATAAGAATCGCTCAATGAATGCGAACAATTGTGGCCCGGTGACGTGGTACATTGTCATCCATAAAAATTCCATCGTTGTTTGGGAACATTAAGTCCATGAATTGCTGCAAATGGTCTCGAAGTAGCCGATCTTAACTATTTTCAGTCGGCGACCGGTTTATCTGGGCCATTGGACCCAGTCCATTCCATGTAAACAAACCCACACCACTGTGAAGCCACCACAACCTGCCCAGTGCGTTGATGACAACTGGGGACCCGACCGCTGTGACCGAGCTGTTCTAGGCGCTTCAGTCCGGAACCGCGCTGCTGCTACGGTCGCAGGTTCGAATCCTGCCTCGGGCATGGATGTGTGCGATGTTTTTAGGTTAATTGGGTTTATGTAGTTCTAAGTCTAGGGGACTGATGACCTCAGGTGTTATGTCCCATAGTGCTTAGAGCCATTTGAACCATTTGAGATCAGCTGCGAGGATTGTGGCTCATACAGGAAAAACAGGCAGGCCAGTGTGCAACAGACGTACGTAACTCTGGAGAGGCTCGCAGCTGTAGAAAACGGACTCCACCTTTGCGCAGCACTGTCTAGACATGAGACGTGGTTATGTAGTATATGCAAAAATACTGCAATCTGGGCACAGTGGACAGAAACTAGTAGAGATCAAGAAAATACTAGAGATCAAGAGGCACTACAAGAAACATCCTGGACAGCTAGTGAATGAAGAAACAGACTTCTTGATACTGCTAAACCTGACCGATTACACATACAAATTCTGTTAAATTGTGACATACTATAAATCGATGCGGCAGTTGTTTATTTTAATGTTCAATAATCATCAAAATATTATTTTGTATGTTTAGTATTAGTAATTAATTTCTTTTATTGTCTTAAATTACAGTGCTTGACAAAGAAAAAACATTGAAGCTCCTAGAAAGGGGGGGGGGGGGGGGGGGAAGAAATGAAACTTCACGGATTGAGAGGGTCTGTGATCTTATAACAGCGATTGGAAAATCGAGTCAAATTTACAAAGAACATGACAGTGTGAGACCACATATCTACACCAAGAACTAAAGAAACTGGTACAACTGCCTAATATCATGTAGGGCCCCCGTGACTAATATCTGAAGTAGTGTTGGAGGGAATTGACACCATGATTCCTGCACGGCTGTTCATAAATCCGTAAGAATACGAGGGGGCGGAGATCTCTTCTGAACAGCACTTTGCAAGGCATCCCAGATATGTTTAATAATGTTCATGTCTGGGGAGTTTGGTGGCCAGCAGAAGTGTTTAAACTCAGGAGCGTGTTCCTGGAGCCACTCTGTAGCAGTTCTGGACGTGTGTAGTGTCGCAGTGTCCTGTTGCCCAAGTCCGTCGGAATGCACACTGGACATGAATGGATGCAGGTGATCAGACAGGATGATTACGTTCATGTCACCTGTCAGAGTTGTATCTTGACGTATCAGTGGTCTCTTATCATTCCAACTGCACAAGCCCCACACCATTACATAGTCTCCGCCAGCTTGAGAAGTCCCCTGCTGACATGCAAGGTCCATGGCTTCATGAGGTTGTCTCCATACCTGTACACGTCTATCCACTCGATACAACTTTAAACGAGACTAGTCCGACCAGAGAACATGTTTCCAGTTGTCCACAGTCCAATGTCGGTGCCCAGCCGAGGCGTAAAGCTTTGTGTCGAGAAGTCATCAAGGGTACACGAGTGGGCCTTCGGCTCCGAAGCACATATCGATGATGTTCCGTTGAATGGTTCGTACGCTGACACTTGTTAATGGAAACGTGACAGAAGTGCAGTCCTTACGCAGAAGGCCTACACTTTTTAGCTGGCTAAACTTAAGGCTTCAGTTTGACACTTCCTCGCTCCCAGAATGAATAACTTGTTCTCGCTTCTATGTTTTTTCCTAAGAAGATATTTACTCACCCTTGGCCACAAACGGTTCGAATACGGCATACGCAGTTTTAACATGTCTAGCAGTTATATAAACTGTAGCTGAACTTTGTAGACATGCCTCAGAATAGTGAATGTGTGAACGTTTACTTGCGCTAGATTCATATCTGTAGCGTCGCATTGTCAGATATGCTACAAGCCTTTTCTCTGTTAACAATTTCTTCATGACAGGGTCTGCCATTTTTGCAGGACTTTCACGGAAGACATTTTTCTCTGTGTGTGCAGTGGAACTCGACTCAACGTCTGCAAGTACTTTTTGCAATGAATATACTTCCATTTATTTCTGTCTGTAATGAATGAGATCATTTACCGTATTTTCTGACTTCCTCTCTTCCCATTCTCATCTTTTCTCAGTTGCAATCAACGGTTAGAAATTAGTGCATTTGAGGTAAACCTCATCACCCGGCATGGGGAGTGTGTGTAAATTCCAAGCCCGCATCTCGTGGTCATGTAGTAGCGTTCTCGCTTCCCACGCCCGGGTTCCCGGGTTCGATTCCCGGCGGGGTCAGGGATTTTCTCTGCCTCGTGATGGCTGGGTGTTGTATGCTGTCCTTAGGTTAGTTAGGTTTAAGTAGTTCTAAGTTCTAGGGGACTGATGACCATAGATGTTAAGTCCCATAGTGCTCAGAGCCATTTTGTAAATTCCAATGAGTCCAGGAAGTTTTAACTATGGATCACATATTATCTAACTGGAGCTGCGATGAACAGACTGATTTATCAGTGGTGTACGTCTGAGTGTTAAACGGGGTTAGTGTTTCATTTTATGCATAAAATAGAAAAACCTCAGATAAACATCCATAAGTACATCATTAATCAATCATGTCGATGAAACCACATGTGAAGTGGTGCGACACTTCAAAGGAGTCGCAACAAGAACATTTTGCCTTCCACCTAACAACTGATATGAGCAATGAATTCTGTAAACAACGTTCCTCATCTCTGAATAAATTTATTGATTAGTAAGAAATATTTGGTCCTATCCATACTGCAACTTTAATATCATGATTCACCATATCTAACCCAATGATGTGGCTTCCAGGTTACGAAAGTTATCTACAAGAGCAGCCAAGTGGTTATAATTCGAGGTATCTACTTATGGCTGCGGTTGTCCCTTACACAAGAGAACGTGTAATGAATTCTGTGTCTGCAAAATTGCGTGAGTGCGCCTTACCAAGACTCAATCTAGATGAAGTTTTCAAGAGAGAAATGTTGCTAAATTTGAATTCTTCAAATTCTATATCATAAATGTAGCTGGTTCTCCTACAGTCTGCTGGTCTATAGCTGAGAAAAAATTTACTTATTTATTAGTTCATCCAAAATTCTCTGGTATGTCAACACCAAATAAACATGTAGTTTTGTGTATATGCTACACCAATAGCACCCAGCCTTAAGGATATTAACATCCCCAACAATGCTATTAAAAAAGTACAGAACCAGAATTTGTTGATGCAGATATAATAAAACGGAAGGAGTTTCCTACATAAATAACTAGTTTTCTCTGGAAGTACGAACATATTTCTCTGATTGCAAAACATAATTTGTATGTGGCCCATAAGGAAATGGAAGTGTGTGGAGAGGTAGCTTTGAAATGCATGTGAACAGAATGTTTATACAGATAAAGCAGTAATTATGCATATTTGGGACATCCTCCCAAGCCCCTGGGTCTATGTAAACCAAATTTGGCACACAAACAGCAAAATTTCACAAGTAACAGCACTGTGTGGTTTATAAGTTCCTAGCTCCAATAGGAGCAAAGATACAGCGAAGAACGTGATTTTTCATCCCCAGCCATATAGGCTGCTCTGCATGACAGGTTTACTGTGTGGGAGTAGTATTGGCCCACCTTATCGACCTGCTTTGCAGGGTAGCTAACATGTCAGGGGTAAGAGACGGTTTTCTGGCCCCCGAATTGTAGATACCTTTCGTAACAGGCATGTTGTGGGGGTAGTATCAGCCTGCTTTATCGAACTGATTTACGGGTGTTACATGTGTGTATGGGCATGGGTAGGGGAAGGATGAGATGGGTAGATGATGGCATGGATCAAGAGAGAGGCATGAAGGGATGGAAAGAAGGGGCCCAAGGGAAATTGAGAGAGAAGGGGAGGAGGAGATGGGTAGAAAGGTGCTGAAGAGCAGTAGATGGATAGAGAAGAGGGAAGAGGAGAAGGACAGGGAGAAGGGGAGGAGAGGGAGGAAGAGGAGGAGACAGGGAGAGAGGAGGGCAAGGAGGTTCTGGGAGGAGACTGGGATAAGGACTATCAGGGCAGACAGAGAAGGGAGGAGGAGGAGGAGTTGGAAAGAGAGGGGTGAGGATGAGATGGTCATACAGAGGAGAGATAAGGGATGCATAGAGATGGGGAGGAGGACATAGACAGAGAGAGGTTGGAGTGGGAGGTGGATGAGGAGTGGATGGACACAGAGAGGAAAGAGGAGATGTTAATAAGTATGTGGAACACAGATGCGTGTGAAGTCTTAAGGAATATACAGCGCAATTCAAAAAGAAAGAATAGATTTCAATTGTTTATTGCAGAGAAACTGTGACAGATACATATTGTGCATGTCACTGGATAGAAGAAGGTTCAAAGATTTTTATTCGCTCAGATGCTATAGCATACAGTCAACATCAGCATCATGCACTGCTAGAGAAACATCAGAATGGTAGTCCATTTCATTCCACATGAATCAACGGGTTCCTGTGTATTGAATCGACAGCTTCAACAATGCGATTTCTCTGCTCTTGAAGAGTAGCTGCAGTAGGTGGGACAAAGACTCTGGTTTTTATGTATCCCCACAGAAAAAAATCGCAAGGTGTGATGTCTGGTGACCTGGGAGGCCAACATTGTGGGATGATGTTAGGATAACGCCCTATCTCAAGGTGAAAGTATGGTGGAGCATCTTCAGGCATAAATTTGAAATCATTGTAATCTTCGTGAAGTTGGGGAAACAACGAATTTTGTATCAAGTCCCAATATGACATTCCTGACACAGTTCCATTTGCAAAAGAGAAAGGTCCTGAGCTGTGCGCAGTTCGTGTTCATGCCCTTTATTGCTCGTCATCTTGTGTTTACGATACTGCCGTCTCGTTTCTTATTCGATTTACTGGCGTCACTAGGTTTCTGGCTTGCCTGCCCGTGAGTGGCAGCAGTAGCGCTTATCGATAAGAGCACTGCCGTACTATCTTTGGAGCAACCGCAAGTATTTCCGGGTTGTCGTGTGTCGGGAGTTCAGTCGGGACGGAGCAGCAGTGAGGTCCGGACATCCATGACTTGCTCGACCGTTGCCGACACACATGACTTGAATGGAGACGACCTTGGTTGGCCGTTTGGTAGGTCGTCTTGTCGGATGACGTGTATTTGGTCGCCGACCGCTTCTGGGTTCTTCGTGTGTGTTGACTTGTGATTCGTCTTTGTTGTTCCACAATCACTGGTTTTCTTATTGTTCGAGTTGTTTGTAGAAGTGTTTTCGTGGAACCGTGTGTAGCTTGTGTGGTGGTGTGTGTGGCAGTCGGCCGGTTGAGACAGAGCAGTGAGGAAGTCTCCACGGCGCAAGGTCAAGTCAGGACCGCTGGCAGCATGCATGCGCGGTCGGATTGTGAGGCGCTAGCTGTGAGAGCTACGAAGTTCGTTGCCCACCGAACCTGGACACTGAAGTTGAGAGATCATTTAACCTGTTATGAAACCTCAACTGCTTCGACATCTCTTCGTTCACTGCCGATTGATGCTTCCTGGGCCGTTCCGACCAGCAGCAATGTATGGTGTGTTGGAGTCAGCGGCATTTTGCAGCGGTCTTCCTGTATGGCCTTTAATTATCAAATTGGTTGTCACTTATCAGTGAAGTGCACCAGCGGTATTTTCTGCCCTGGTAATTAGCGTAGTTTTCCGGCAGTGTGTTTTCCTCGCTGTGTCGATGTTGTCCGGGACGGTTTGTAGTTCGACAGCCTTTTAGTTGTTTGTTCTTTTTTTTTTCTTAGAGTGGTTACTGTGCCTTGGGTGTTTTTAGATGCCAGTTTCGCGTAATGCTGTTGGTATGTTCGTCCTCGGCTGATACTTTCCGTTGTCGTGCCGTTGGTCAGGCACAAGGGAATTGATTAGGTTATTGGTCGGGGCTTCAACCGTCCCTGGGTCGGGTTACCATCCGATTATTTAACCTTACTTTTGGCTGCCTGTCTCACCTCACCTTACATTAGAGCTACCTCCTCGGGCTGACCCTTGGAACACTTCTGAACACTACTGTTCTGTTGGTTTTAGATTGTGATTTTCATTTTAGTCTGAAGTACTGTTCAAATGGTTCAAATGGTTCTGAGCACTACGCGACTTAACTTCTGAGGTGATCAGTCGCCTAGAACTTAGAACTAATTAAACCTAACTAACCTAAGGACATCACACACATCCCTGCCCGAGGCAGGATTCAAACCTGCGACCGTAGCGGCAGCTCGGCTCCAGACTGTAGCGCCTAGAACCGCACGGCCACTCCGGGCGGCTGAAGTACTGTGCAAGGCCTTCAGCTGTCTCTTAATTTACTTTGTTTTAATTTTAAAATAAGGCCTTCAGGCTCCTTAATTTAAAATTTGAATATTGATGTGTTTAAAAACTAAATTTTGAATGTTTGTTCTGTCTGTAATTCTTGTTATCCAGGCATAAGCCCTGAGCTGTTCAATGTCCAGTGCGTGGCCTTCAGCCAGGCTTTTACATGAATGTTTCTAAGGTAAGGCCTTCAGCCGTCTTAAATTAAAATTTGAAAATTGATTTGTTCAAAACTATTTTTTTAAAATTTGCTGAAATTCTTGTTATCCAGGCCCTAAGCCCTGAGTTGTTCAATGTCTTGTGTGTGGCCTTCATCGAAGTACTTATTTTTTTTTAAATAAGGCCTTCAGCCGTATGTATTCTTTAAAGCAATTTTTAGTAACTTGTGTTCAGCCCTGCAGCCGTTCTTGTTTTTGGTGTGGTTTTGGGCCTTCAGCTCAGGAGTATCACAAGTTTTCTTCTCTAGGCCTACAGCGGTAATGTTTTAATTTGATCCTTTTAAGGCAATGTGTAATTAAGTCGTTCTTAGAAAAATAAAAGTTTGTGTGTTTTGTGCAACTGCCAGTAACAGATTACGGCCCCTTCCAAAACCATAACCTGATCCGCTATATCCTGCGAAACCAGATTTCAGGTCCATAAACTTTGTGAACAGAGGGGGGCAGGAGGGATGGACAGTAACAGGGTACAGGAGGGATGGACTGAGACAGGGTTCAACAGGGGATGGACAGTGAGAAGTGGGGATGGGGTGGATATCGAGAGGCGGCCAGTAGGAGATGGATGGGGAGCAGGGGCAAGAAGAGATGCACAGAGAGATTGAGGGGGGGGGGGGGGGGGGGTGAAGAGAGAGAAGATGAGGAAGAGATGAAGAGACGGAAAGGAGGAGATGGACAGATAGAGGTGATAGGAGGTGATAGACAGAGAGAGCAAGTGGTGGACACAGAGAGGGGAAGGAGGAAAAGATCACTAAATAAATAAAAGTGGGAAGAATCCCTAGAGCACTAAAATCACTTTTACACATAATACCTGCAAGTCGTTGCTGTACTGATTAGTAGAAATCACACATTATAGATACCTTAAACAAAGTATCACTTAGGTTACGTTGGTACTATATTGCGTGGATACATGGGTTGCATTAGTTTTATCATTTACTTGAAGTTTTTCTGGTAATTTTATATCTAATCCCTTACGTGGCTCACTGAAATAATTTTGTGTGATAAATCAAATTTTTGTGGGATCTGGCTTGCCGCTGAGACACCTTCTTTGTCCATTTTAAGATACAACTCACTGGCTAATGCCCTCGTCATAAACAGGGGCGTTAATCTTCCTTCCCTCCTATTGTAGTGCTAGAAATAAGAATGCAATAAAATTAAAAAAAAAAAAATATTTTCTAGTCACTGCCAGCATAAATTTTTGTAGCTTATTCTGACGAAAAAGTATATTTTTTTGTATGAGTCAGAGGGCGATAACATATACCGGCAGGATCTTCTGCCGCGCCTGATGGATAATGGCGGCTGGGCCGAACTTACAACACTCCTAACTGCTACTGCTATACCTTAACCTCAAAACTGGAGGCAGTTTGCAAAACAGAATTATTTTTGTTATAGCAATTATGGTATAAAGCAACAGAGCAGTGTTACCCTCTGAGAGGAATTTTGTTATGTTGACCGTGTTGTTCCTAACGGAGGTGGCTTATCGGAAATGAAAGTCAAAATTACGTAAATATTGGAATAGTGACAAACAAAATTTTGCCTAGCTATATTGTCTACAGAATAAGGGAAACGGTCGCCAGCCTAATTAGGCAAGAGAAACATTAACGTTCTCGTTTATGAAAGTAGGTATAAGTAACTATAATTGACAAACACAACCTAGACTTAGCCACACGCGAGTGCAATGAACTCTGACACACATATGTTTTAAGATTGAAGCTGACAACTGGAGCAGCACAAACTATTTGCAAAATTTATAGGAAATACCGAAACACCCTATTACTTTCAGGCTTACATAAACTGAATGGTCTCTATAACATTACTATTAACATGCACTTCTAATACACAAGATACACAAACACTTAGCAAACTTGAATATATAATGCTCCACAACTGCAGCTTTCTCACTTTTACTACAGCGAAACACAATACTGACCAAACTGCAAGAACTGACTCACCTTTAAGAATTTACTACGGACAATAATGTGATCATTTGCCTTATAAGCCTCAGTCTTAAAAACTTTTAATATTGAAGTTAGCAACAGCACTTTAAATAGCAGTTTTAATAGGAAAATTATTTTGAGCAAATAACATTTACTTTAACTCACTCTATTGCCACATTAACTTTAACTTTCTTTTTACTAAGTTCAAGAGGCATTAATTAGACAAACTCTAGGCTTTAATTTCTTTTAGTAAGGACACTCGGATATCACTTTAGCTCAAACGGAGAGGAACCTGAGAGGTGTTATGATGAGGAGAAAAATCAAGGTAGGTACATAAATTCAGATACAAATTACCTTATATTTCAGCACATTAGCTCGTCCATTAAGCTGATCCTTCACTGTACATCATTATAGTATTACGTTGCAATGATTGCGCAATGTGGTGGCAACTGCATGTTGGTAGGTGGAATTGTAGGCAGAATTGCTGGGCTCTGTCATTTCTTGGTGGCGATGATAGATACAAACTCCAGAATAGTTCCAGCTATTTATCCATCCATCCGAGGCCTTGGAAAGAAGCAGGAAAAACCTCTCTCGGAATCAGCACAATATGCATCTTTTAGATGGCAGAGCATGGACTCGTAGCTCGTCTCCGACTGCTGGTTCGTCCCCGACTGACTATCAGTTCCACCTTTTCCACCTAAGCCAACCACAATTTGCGCGCGCTACACAGTTCCGTTCCCGAGGGGAACCACTACACCTCTCATACACAAAATTACTAAGATTCCTAAGTGAGGATCAGCAGTTTACATAACAGCAAACAAACACATTGAATAACACAGAACATTTGCACATATTAACATGTCTACAAAAAATTATTCACACAGAAATTACAATTATATATAGTAAGTTTTGCACCCCCCAAATGGTACAAAGAGTTTAAGTGGAGGATATGCTACATAGCATAGAACCAAACAATGACATCAAAGTTTGTGCAAAGAAAGAAATATACAGTTTTATGTTATCGATTCAATCACACACATTTACACAATCTCAGCGATGTATCATTAACTGAAACAAAGGCGAAATAAATCAGTACAACATTAGAGCTATGGTGTTACAAACTAACTGCCGTCTTCAATATTAATGCGCTGTCCACGATATGAAATAGATACAAAACAAACCAATTATATACACAATTTCAATTTTATAAACACATGAATAATATTTTCAAAAATGTTTCTAAATATCTAACGTTATGCTCGCAGAGTACACACAAACACAATTTCAAACTGAGCGGTAGAAAACATGGTTTAACTGTATTTGGTTACACTACAGCTCCCAGTCGCTAGCTCACTTTGGCAAGCGATAAGACTGATACCATCCCCTTTCGCCCTTTTTAAGTAATGACAACCTCCTGCTTCTCTATAACGATTATTAAACCGCGCTCAGAAACACTGTGCTTCATATCATCACATACTTCCAAGTAAAGCGTTCAATATCTCTGTCAGCTTAACTTTATTTGCTTCTCGAACTTATATCTCTCGTCTTAAAGATCACAATACTTCTTTCTGATAAACACACACTTGAAGGTTCCGCATTCACTGTCAAGTCGGTACCCTTTAGCATCTATTATACTTATTTTGACCTGGCTTCAGGCTATATTAACTAACGCCGTGACAACCACTGATAATCTGTTAATTAACAAAGTTATTCCAGTTGCATTGCCAATATTCCCTTTAGTTATAAGCTTTCATGTTACTCCATTATCTAGTAGTAAGACATTCTCTTTTTACTTATGTATCTAATATTGATATAATGGTGTCATGGGGTTTCCTACCGTGGGTTTCCTACGAGCAGTGGAGCACTAAATCTGTCAGAGGCCCAGGCCGGCAAGACAAATACCCTTTCATATTATAAGGTTTTCCTTAATTTTTAGAATGTCGGAACATGTAATTACAATTTTTGTTTTTGCCTGGGTCCCTAGTCTGACGAAATAACTTTACATAATCAATTTTATTGAGATAATTCATTAAAATACATCATTTTAGCTTCTATGGTACCCTCTTTTCTGTTTTGCCAATTTGAACGGTTGCTTCTTTACCTGCATTTCACCTACTTCGGTTCCGAGCATTCATAATGTGATTTATCATGCATAAAGTCTCATAATTCAACATCTCCTTTTAATTAAGCTATGAGATTAAATAAACGAAAATTAAGAATCGTTCCCAGGGAATTCTGCTCCCTACAATATCAGAGTGTCTCCTATACAAAAATGACAGTCAACTTCTATGGGCAGAACGTGACAACTTCCGCGTACACTTAGCCCAGACTCGGTATGGTATTACACCTGTTTGGCATGTCTCTTAGGAGATGGAGGTTGTCTCAAAACGTAACAGTCAAAAGCATGTGAATAGTGTCAATTTAGGTGTACTGTCTCATAGTATCTTCGCAAACCTCTTTTAAAGGCACTATAACTACGTTCTCGCGGACATTTACGCACAGGGCGCCCGTGGTCCTTACAACCTTTCTGCTCACTTCTCATTATGCACAGACTGAGGTCCGACAGGTGCTTACGAGATTTTACTGTCCCCTCTGCTTGAAATATTATTATGAATTATTTGCTCCCCACATTTTCCGACTCTATGCTTAACCCTTTTGGCTCATGGAGTCCTCATATAACATACTAAATAAGTGCTTAGTATATTAAAATTCGTTAAACTTCACAATTTGTGATTGTTGTCCTCATATTGTCGCAAGCAGAGAGTTTATTTGAGAACGGAGTCGACATCTTCTGTCAATCTGTGGTACCACAAAACAAAACTGAATGCACACAGTCACAAGGACGTTTCCCAATAATCTTTGTACCTTCCATCAGCCAGTTAATATCTTCTGAGTTTAGGTAAAAAATTTATTTGAGCGTAGAAAGGTGCATTCTTGTAGGTGAAAACTAAAGGTGTCTTTCAGAACGAAAGGTAAGTGACATATTTATATCTCTATACATGTCTCCAAATGTGGTCATTGTGATTGAAGGGTTATAATAGCATAGAAATTTAGGACATTATTTCGCTGTCTTTTTACTCATATTACGGTGATTTCACAATGCCCCGAGTCTAAGACAGACGAAGGCCACTTACAAAAGAAGTAGTTATAGAGCTCCTTAATTCATCTGAAATTGACGATCTACCCAATGATCCTGGCGATAATTTTGAACAGGAGGACAATGGTGGAAGTAACATTAGACGTTTTATACCATACAATATATTGTAAGCTGAGTAGCTTAGACGCAAAGCCCGCTAACTGCATGATAAGTGATTGTATTGTATTGTATTGCATTGAACTGGGGACCTAGAATCGAAAGAGACCTTTCGTCCCCGCCGTAGCCCGCAGTGGTACACAATCCCACAATAGACTAAGCTGTCCACTCACCTCACACCCACACCGAACCCAGGGTCATTGTGCGGTTCGGTCCCCAGTGGACACCCCCCCCCCCCCCCCCCCACTCTCTCCACCACCCCTGGAACGTTTGACACGAGACGAGAGTAATCCCAATGTTTGCGTGGTGGAGTAATGATGGGTGTACGCGTATGTGGAGGCAGTGTTTGCTTAGCAATCGCCGACATTGTGTAACTGAGGTGGGTTTAGGGGAACCAGTCCGCATTCGCCGAGACAGATGGAAAACCGCCTTAAAAACCATCCACAGGCTGGCCGGCACATCGGACCTCGACACTAATCCGCCGGTCGGATTCGTGCCGGGGACCGGCAACCTTCCCGCGCGGAAAGCAGTGCGTTAGACCGCGTGGCTAACCGGGCGGGCTATGGTAAGTTATACTGAGATAATCACGAAACACTCTTCCCATCCAAACGACAATGCATTGGCAGCGAGAATGTTATTGTTGCGTAAAATTTTTTTACAGTGCACCCAACCTAAAGCTGAATAAGAAAAATACCCATTCTAATCGTAACAGCCTGAAAGGCAGCTTCGAATGTCCAGATGGGTAAACCTGAAGTCTGTTCACGTGCTTTGCGTCTGGACTTGGCATGGCGACAGCAACGCCTATTGGGCATTTAGCGGGCTTTCAACCCGAAGACAACATGCAGTTAGCTGCTTTTGAAACCGGACACTATTTTCAACAGCCATATTTGTTCATGCAATTGATATTGCATGTGTAAATACATTGACTCAGTACAAGAAAAACGTATCAGAATTAGGTGTTCCTAAAAATAAGACTCTTGATTTGCTTCACTTTAGGGCAAGTGTGGTCAAAGTACTGACAAAAATAGATAAGCCAGCTGCCGGGAAAAGGGGGTATCCCACTAGTGAGAGTCCAATGCCAGTTACTCCAAAACAAGTCAATGCGGAAGTTCGTTCCGAAGCTGATCTTCGTTTGGACAACGTTGAGTATCTTCCAGTGGTCAGTGACAAACAACCGTTTGGAAGGTGCAAGAAACCGGGTTGCAAAGGCAAAACCAAATTTTATTGTGTAAAATGTAACCTTCACTTATGTCTGGACAGAAAAAAAATTGTTTCTTTGATTATCATTCGTCACAAGGGTAAAACCATAGTTTATGTATATAATCATTAAGTAAGCTTTGTGTAATTTATGTAATTTTATGAAATTAAAACCAAATAAAGTACTTTGAGTTTTCGACTTATACTGCACCCACTTGAACACAATGTCATCATTTGGGGATGCGTTGTATCCCCCCTTGGGGGGGGGGGAGCACCTCGGAATATTTTATACATCTGAAAAATCATAATTTAATTCGAAGGACTGGCTGGCAAAGCCATGATTTTTTTCAGGGAAAAAAATCATTCGTGACCGAAAGGGTTAAGGATACGTTGTCTGTTTTGCTGAAATAACTAATTCCACGTGTATGTATTTCCCACAACAGGCTCTTTAGATGTTCCTTACCTTATGAACAGACTTCGCTTTTGCATTTGCTTTGGAATCACACAGCTCCATTCTATTTCTTTACAGATTAACAGATAATACTCACTTCCGATTAACGGCTTGTGGATCATTTTTCCTTCCTTCCATAGTTGTCCTCTATCGTTCCTTCCGTTAATTGCTTAGACTGTTAACAATTTATAACTAATGGTGATTAAATGACTTAACTCTCTGAATAACATAATTACATCTCCTGCAAGGATTATGCTCCGCACCCTTATTTTTTGAGAAATGGTTTAACTTGGTCTACACTATATAGACCTGACAGCCTCTTTCAGTAACAAGGATTTTGGCTGAGGGATCCGTCCCACTACTAACGGCCCTTCACATGAGTAAAAAGAACTTTTCGCATTCCTTCGCACTTTTATAACTTCTTAGATGCGAGTTAGATAAGACTAAGTCCCAGATTTGGTGGACTGATTCATTAGTATACTGATGTTTCAGTCTCGAATTAACTCGTTATGAACTACTTCAGCCTACACCTGCAAATTTAATTATTCCCGGAGGCTAGGAGGTGCCCGTAATAAGGGTTCCCATATTATGCGTTTATGTACTATTTCTAAAGGGGATAAACTCATCATTTGAATAAGTAATTAACTTATCGAACCAATGTACTTTATCTTTATTCCGAACATGAAAGACGCGATACCTTCGGTTATGCTTATGCATCTTTTTCCTGGTGCAGAGTATACAAAACTCACGAACGTGATCCCAATTAAACAGACTTTTTATTTTGCCCGTCTTCGAATCATTTAATCGAACTGCTTTTCGGTCGCGTTGTTTAACCGCCTCCCTTCGTCCCTTGTTCATTGATCGCTTTGAACGGGCACCGCGTTACATTAATGGCTTGTCGTAAACACTGTTTCTATTACACTTTGTTGTAACATGTTCCGAAAGTTGATTACTTCGCTCTCAGAAGATATCTCGTTTGAGTAAAAGCTAACACCCTTAAAATTATTCGTTATCAGTTCACTCTTGTTTAAATACCTTCCGAAGTATTTCTAAACCTTCTCCATCGTCCATTGGTCCATTGTACCGGTCTGGATTTAGTAGCTCTGGTGTAGGCTTCTGCTGCTCTCCTTCTGACATTTTTTGAGGAGCCACTTTTCAAAACGTATTATGTCCCAGAAAGTAAATGTTTCAGGAGAAGCGAAAAACGTATACCGCCAAAAATATTAGATTAGTTTTTTAGAATTTTACACCACATACTCAGGTATGACTGTTGATCAAAATGTGTTGAATGCAAGGAAATTCCTTTTTATACTTTCAAGCTATGAGCCTTTTGATGTAAGCTATTTTGGACATAATGCGTTTTGATTAGTTTTAAGTGACATCGAACTGGTAAAAATACTTTTTAGTGTTGAAAAATACATTTTTTAGCATTCAGTGAAACATTTTAACACCAGAAGTAGGAACACAAACGAAAATGTACTTCATTTGCAATAGCAAAGTTCACAATATTTTCCCCTAAACCGTCTCCTCTTCTAAACAATCACAAATAGTATCTTGGGCAATAAGTTCGTTACGAGGAAGGGTGACTGAAAAAATCAAGTATATAATTTTCTCTCCAGTTATTTCCATATCTGAGGCTTAGTAGTTTTTCCACATCGTCTTTCTTTTCTTGCTTCAACCTCATCACTGATGAAACTTTGGAGATATTTGATACTTTGTTCAAGCTTTATCCACGTTTACCTAATGACAAAAAGCGCTTTAAAGGATCAACAGAATAGTGGGTGATGTGCGTTTTGATTTTCACATCAGTTACCCTTTCACCTAATGTATATTTCTTCAAGTGGATCCGTTTCAGATCACCGATCCCATCTACAGCCCTCAAAATTGTACTTAGTTCCTTGAAATCAAATACTTCCCAGTATTTCCCTAAAATCCTTGTTTCGCCCACTTCTGCATAAACATCCTGGCACGTGTTTGGATTCAATATTTATGAAATTTTACAAAGTTTCTTTTCTACTCGCCCAAATACTCTGTCAGGAGGTAAAAAGGAATGTCCTCGAATTGTACATCAGTCACATGCACTGGAGATTCTTTGAATAACCAGAAAACAATTGAATGAGTAACGGGCTGATTTTAGTTTTCACCAGCACACCCATCCGCGAACAATATAAGAAATGTGACATGTGTCAGTGGTCAATTTCTTTAAGGAATCGGTGGTGGCCGATGAAATTTCTTGTGACCCTCTACCTACCTGCGTTTCATTCGAAATGTAAAATGTAGGTTCTGTACCTGCCACGTTTGTTACACGAAAGAAGTACAGAGATATGTCTTGCGCAGTTTGCCTCACCAATAGATAATTTTGGGACAGGTTGTACCTGCTGTAAATCAAAGGCAAATGTTAGGCTACAGTCATACGTTTGGTTCATTAATTTGTGACAAGCTCTAGCTCTTAATTTATGTAACGTGAGTTCAATCATTAGCTTATTCTTTGTGTTGATGTCTGTAGCAGTTTTCATTTGGTGATACATTCTATGGCAGAAGCTACAGGTTTCGCTTGTTGGAGTTCCGAAACCTAGATTAAATTTTGTATTAAATATTTTCGTATAAAATGTTTTCTTCACTTTCAAATCAGATCTGACTGAATTGTTATACACGAGGAAAAGTTTGTTTATACTGAGGTCACTTGGAGATAAAGGCGCTGGCTCTTACTTCTGGAGTAGTGACTCTCCCTTGCTTGTAGATGTGAAAGGAATTGAGTTACCTTTTTCCTTTTTGCACTACACTTTCCAGCTTTATGGTCTTCTCCTCTCTTTTCAAGCAGTCCTTCACCTGTTTCAAGGCCGTAAGAGATGGTATGCACTCTTCTTTGACCGATGCCAAAAAGCTTCATGAAGAAAGCAGCACACACAGGAACCCTACCACCTTTTGAATAAATCTGAAAAGCATTAAAGGTAGCAATTAGAATATTATTCCTCTAACACATTATATCAGAGTAATATATCATAAATTTGACCATTTTTTACTTAACATGATAATGCACTGTCAAAGCAGTTGGTTAATTTTTCGGATCATTCCGTACTCTCCTGCGCTTAGGATTGATCGCATTGAGAAGGAAGGAAAACCTTTTATCTTGTTTCTTTTTGTCTGGTTTAGCAGACAGTACCCTTTTAGTTTTGTGCAGACTATTAACAGGAATCGAAAAACAGCAAAAGTGTCCTACTTTATGCTGGCAAGGAGGTTCGAGGCTCACGAAATAAGGATCCTTATCCCGATATCAGACAATACAAAATTACAAGAGAAATAATTATTCAGGTAAGTAGAAATAGATTAATTTGTAAAGCTTTGCAAAAACAGTAATTTTATTACTCTCTACTCTTACCTGTTTTCATACTCTAATTCCCTTTTTGAATTACTCTTCATTCGTTTTCTCGTTCCACGTTTCATTTCCTCTCAAACAGTCACACACTCACTCGCTATATTACTTTCCATCGTAGCACAACAACGTTTTTACGTCTGACTTCTACAACTCTAACGCACTGAATGATAAACCGTTTATACACAACAACGCGGTAATATTGAAATAAAATATTAACTAGTCATTGTAGGTCAGTTAAAGGGTTTCGCTTTAGTCTACCAGTCTTTCATTGTAGCCAACATAGCTTAATAAAACAAAATAAAGGCAATTGTTGGACTTAATGCAGTTTGATTCAATCATACTATAGGAAAAAAATGCTATTTGTTGGATCTGCTTCTTTTCAGTGCTCTTTTTGAAGGTTTTAAAATGCGTTTGGACACAATCTAATGGCAGGAGTGCGTAGATCGGGTAATAAAATACCGGATTTCATATCAAACTCAATTATGTCCACCAGTGGACATAATGCGTTTTGAAAAGTTGCTCCTTATTTGTCCTTAAATTGTTGTACAAAATTTGACCAACTCTTAAAATCGTGTTTATGAAGTACCATCCATTGGATTGCTTCAGCCTCTGAATGTTGTTGTCGTCCCACTTAGACGGCCAAACTCCCTTAACAGTCCTCAAAAGTGATGAGTTATTAGCCGAGTCGAGGGGTCGTTCTGCGGCAACTTTTCAACAAGTTTCGCACTTGTGATCCTCAGGCGAAGAGTTTAGAGAAAAATCATGAATTAACTATCTTAAGTAGTGTTCGTGCAAACTAAGTTGATAGTGGAGGCGAAGAATTCATCTTCGAGATTCGCCGATAAAATCTAAAGTCCTCAAAAATGTTATTGGGTGTAGTTCTCCTTCTGGCTTGAAACTCGGGTACCAATCAGGTATATGAGTACTGTTAGGTAAACTAAATTCCTTCCACCATTCATTTGGCGAATGCAGTTTCCCTCTGTATATTGGTGCAAACCCAGCGAACCGTTTTTGTTTATTCCAGATTCTGTTGATTCGGCCGTACTGTTCGAACAATCAAAACGAATTTGTCGCCATTCCTCAGTACATTAATAATACTAGCCGTGGTATAAGGGCTCGTAGATGCTGAGAAGTCTGAGACCCATTTACACACGTAAGTTGACAGTTGGCGTGTCGCTGATGGGGGCCACCGTAAAAGGGCTATGCCTTGCAGTCGCTCTCGTCAGCCACAGCGCCGAATGTAAACTTAGTTTGATGAACAGCACTTAAGCTAGCTAATTCAGGCTATTTCTCTAAACTCAGATTCTCTATTTTCCGACTCATTTCTTCATTTGAGGTGTTTAAACCGGCTGTGTAATATATTTGGTCTCTATCTCTAAATTCTAGGTCTTTAAAATGCTCATATTCTGTTTTAGTATTATGGCCTACTACGCTGACATCTAACATGATTACTATTAATTGAAATCTCAGATCTGTCCTGATATTCTGGTCTACATCTACATCTACATCTACATGATTACTCTGCAATTCACATTTAAGTGCTTGGCAGAGGGTTCATCGAACCACAATAATACTATCTCCCTACCATTCCACTCCCGAACAGCGCGCGGGAAAAACGAACACCTAAACCTTTCTGTTCGAGCTCTGATTTCTCTTATTTTATTTTGATGATCATTCCTACCTATGTAGGTTGGGCTCAACAAAATATTTTCGCATTCGGAAGAGAAAGTTGGTGACTGAAATTTCGTAAATAGATCTCGCCGCGACGAAAAACGTCTTTGCTTTAATGACTTCCATCCCAACTCGCGTATCAAATCTGCCACACTCTCTCCCCTATTACATGATAATACAAAACGAGCTGCCCTTTTTTGCACCCTTTCGATGTCTTCCGTCAATACCACCTGGTAAGGATCCCATACCGCGCAGCAATATTCTAACAGAGGACGAACGAGTGTAGTGTAAGCTGTCTCTTTAGTGGACTTGTTGCATCTTCTAAGTGTCCTGCCAATGAAACGCAACCTTTGGCTCGCCTTCCCCACTATATTATCTGTGTGGTCTTTCCAACTGAAGTTGTTCGTAATTTTAACACCCAGGTATTTAGTTGAATTGACAGCCTTGAGAATTGTACTATTTATCGAGTAATCGAATTCCAACGGATTTCTTTTGGAACTCATGTGGATCACCTCACACTTTTCGTTATTTAGCGTCAACTGCCACCTGCCACACCATACAGCAATCTTTTCTAAATCGCTTTGCAACTGATACTAGTCTTCGGATGACCTTACTAGACGGTAAATTACAACATCATCTGCGAACAACCTAAGAGAACTGTTCAGATTGTCACCCAGGTCATTTATATACATCACGAACAGCAGAGGTCCCAGGACGCTTCCCTGGGGAACACCTGATATCACTTCAGTTTAAGTCGATGATTTGCCGTCTATTACTACGAACTGCGACCTTCCTGACAGGAAATCACGAATCCAGTCGCACAACTGAGACGATACCCCATAGGCCCGCAGCTTGATTAGAAGTCGCTTGTGAGGAACGGTGTCAAAAGCTTTCCGGAAATCTAGAAATACGGAATCAACTTGAGATCCCCTGTCGGTAGCGGCCATTATTTCGAGCGAATAAGAACGATGTTTTCTGAAACCATGCTGATTACGTATCAATAGATCGTTCCCTTCGAGGTGATTCATAATGTTTGAATACAGTATATGCTCCAAAACCCTGCTGCAAACCGACGTCGATGATATAGGTCTGTAGTTCGATGGGTTACTCCTACTACCCTTCTTAAACACTGGTGCGACCTGCGCAATTTTCCAATCTGTAGGTACAGATCTATCGGTGAGCGAGCGGTTGTATATGATTGCTAAGTAGGGAGCTATTGTATCAGCGTAATCTGAAAGGAACCTAATCGGTATACAATCTGGACCTGACGACTTGCCCGTATCAAGCGATTTGAGTTGCTTCGCAACCCCTAAGGTATCTACTTCTAAGAAACTCATGCTAGCAGCTGTTCGTGTTTCGAATTCTGGAATATTCCATTCGTCTTCCCTGGTGAAGGAATTTCGGAAAACTGCGTTCAGTAACTCCGCTTTAGCGGCACAGTCGTCGGTAACAATACCATCGGCACTGCGCAGCGAAGGTATTGACTGCGCCTGCCGCTTGTGTACTTTACATAGGACCAGAATTTCTTCGGATTTTCTACCAAATTTCGAGACAATGTTTCGTTGTGGAACCTATTAAAGGCATCTCGCATTGAAGTCCGTGCCAAATTTCGCGCGTCTGTAAATTTTAGCCAATCTTCGGGATTTCGCGTTCTTCTGAACGTCGCATGCTTTTTCCGTTGCCTCTGCAACAGCGTTCGGACCTGTTTTGTGTACCATGGGGGATCAGTTCCATCTCTTACCAATTTATGAGGTATGAATCTCTCAATTGCTGTTGCTACTATATCTTTGAATTTGAGCCACATCTCGTCTACATTTGCATAGTCAGTTCGGAAGGAATGGAGATTGTCTCTTAGGAAGGCTTCTAGTGACACTTCATCCGCTTTTTTAAATAAAATTATTTTGCCTTTGTTTCTGGTGGATTTGGAAGAAACGGTATTGAGCCTAGCTACAACGACCTTGTGATCACTAATCCCTGTATCAGTCATGATGCTCCCTACTAGCTCTGGATCGTTTGTGGCTAAGAGGTCAAGTGTGTTTTCGCAACCATTTACAATGCGCGTGGGTTCGTGGACTAACTGCTCGAAATAATTTTCGGAGAAAGCATTTAGGACAATCTCGGAAGATGTTTTCTGCCTACCACCGGTTTTGAACAAGTATTTTTGCCAACATATCGAGGGAAGGTTGAAGTCCCCACCAACTATATCCGTAATGAGTGGGGTATTTATTTGTTACGAGACTCAAATTTTCTCTGAGCTGTTCAGCAACTATAGCATCGGAGTCTGCGGGTCGGTAGAAGGAGCCAATTATTAACTTAGTTCGGCTGTTAAATATAACCTCCACCCATACCAATTCGCACAGAATATCTACTTCGACTTCACTACAAGATAAACCACTACTGACAGACACAAACACTCCACCACCAATTCTGCCTCATCTATCTTTCCTGAACACCGTCTGAGACTTCGTAAAAATTTCTGCAGAACTTATTTCAGGCTTTAGCCAGCTTTCTGTACCTATAACGATTTCAGCTTCTGTGCTTTCTATTAGTGCTTGAAGCTCAGGGACTTTCCCAGCACAACTACAACAATTTACAATTATAATTCCGACTGTTCCTTGATCCAAGCACGTCCTGTATTTGCCATGCGCTCTTTGAGATTGCAGCCCACCCCGTACTTTCCCGAGGCCTTCTAACCTAAAAAACCGCCCAGTCCACGCCACACAGCCTCCCCTACCCGTGTAGCAGCCAGCTGAGTGTAGTGAACTCCTGACCTATTCAGCGGAACCCGAAACCCCACCACCCTATGGCGCAAGTTAAGGAATCTGCAGCTAACACGGTCGCAAAACCGTCTGAGCCTCTGATTCAGACCCTCCACCCGGCTCTGCACCAAAGGTCCACAGTCGGTTCTGTCAACGATGTTGCAGATGACGAGCTCTGCCTTCATCTCGTAAGCAAGACCGGCAGCCTTCACCAAATCAGTTAGCCGCTGGAATCCAGAGAGAATTTCCTCAGATCCAAAGCGACACACGTCATTAGTGCCGACATGTGCCACCACCTGCAGCCGGCTGCACCCTGTGCTCTTCATAGCATCCGGAAGGACCCTTTCCACATCAGGAATGACTCCACCCAGAATGCACACGGAGGGCACACTGGATTTCTTCCCCTCCTTAACCGCCATATCCCTAAGGGGCCCCATTACGCGCCTAACATTGGAGCTCCCAACTACCAATAAGCCCACCCACTGCGATTGCCCGGACCTTGAAGGCTGAGAATCATCCTCTGAAACAGGTCAGGCAGCTGCATCTGGCTCAGCCAGAGACATTACCTGAAACCTGTTTGTCAGACGCACCGGGGAGGCTTTCTGATCAGTCTCTGGGGACGTCTTTCGCTGCCTGCCACGCCTTGGACGACCTCCCAATCAACTACAGGCGAGGGCTCAGCACCACTGCGGGCAGCAACCGGGGCAACCACAGCGGCAAACCGATCTGGGGACAGACGGGACGAGGTTGACATCCCCGTGATACCCAAGTCCGGCTCCCCACAGTGGTGCCCATTGGCAACAGCCTCAAGCTGCATGACCGAAGTCAGCGCCGCCTGCAGCTGTGAGCAAAGGGATGCCAGCTCAGCCCTCATCCGAATACAACAATCACAGTCCCTGTCCATTCTAATCGATGTTGAATAACAGTTACTGAAACACGAGTCCGTGCCTAGATAACGCAAGGGAAACACGCAAAGAATGTATGAACTAACCTGTACAAATGCCTAACGACTGCGCTAGAATCTGCCTGAATTTACGATTACAGTAACTCAGACTCGAAATTACACCTCCTATACGAAAGTATGTAAAAAATAAGTGAGCTAGGAGTATATGACTTGCTGCTGGCAGCTGCTTATCCAACGGCGGCAGGGAGCACACTGGTTGGCGTCGTCTCTTTGTGCTAATATATGCGACACTACTAACTACCTGAAGATGCCGTTTTAACCCAGCGAAAAGGGTCGCGAATAAATCATCATTTACCAGCAGCTTTCGGTTTTATTAATGTTCAGTTTACTGTGAATTCCAGTGGCTGCGCATATTATAAAGTATTATATGAAATATTATAATCCCCAGTCACACAGAAAAGTCAGGTCTGTTTTCCTGACACTGTAGAGAACACTTGTATTGTTTGTGAATGTGAATTGGACCCATCGAATAAACGTCATGTAATTTCCAAGAATGTTTGTCTATCGAAGCCGCAGGGTGCATCGAATGTGCGATTCCAAATCGATCACGACAGTGGTGGCGGGCGCTATGATAAATTATTTGTGAAATGCTAGGAAAACCCAAACGATTTATGAAGATAGTGAGTGGGATGTCTGGTATTGAAGACGTTTCTTCGTCCGATTTCCTCATGTCGAAGAATCTAATTGCATGTTTATGCAATGTACAAAATTGTTTGAATTTTTGAGCCGGCCGTTGTGGCAGAGCGGTTCTAGACGCTTCAATCCGGAACCGCGCGACTGCTACGGTCGCAGGTTCGAAACCTGCCTCGGGCATGGATGTGTGTGATGTCCTTGGGTTAGTTAGGTTTAAGTAGTTCTAGGTCTGGGGGACTGATGACCTCAGATGTTAAGTCCCATAGTGTTCAGAGCCATTTGTACCATTTGTTTGAATTTTTGTCGGAAATGTGACACTCCACCCATATTTTTGCGTGATATTGGGAGAGTCTACACCGGTTACGGTAAAAAGGGAATGCCTCGCGTAGGAGACACATCAAATGTACTTTCTCATGACAACAACGTCGACGAAGAGTGAGGTAGGTAGTTTCCTTTGTAATTACAACTATTTTAGTAACGCTCTTTTGTCTTTGCTGTAGTGACCACTATAAACATGCTCATAACGCCCGCCATCACAGTCGCATGATCGTTTTACAATGGCACGTTCGATATACCAGGAGGTCAAAAAGTCAGTATAAATATGAAAACTGAATAAACCACGGAATAATGTAGATAGAGAGGTACAAATTGACACACATGCTGACATATTCAAAACTAATTTGCTCCAGATTACTGAAGATTATACTGCTTAGTATATTTATTGAAAACACGGGGGTCTTGCAGTCATCATTTTTCTTTAGTTTTGACTTAATGGATGACTTCAAAGTATTGAAAGCTGGTTTAGTGTTCGGAACATGCAGTGGGCACTCTTTACCATCATTTAAATTAACAGCTAATACTATCGCTCTGCGTTTTATCAGATTTAGCCTAAGATATCATGAGGTTATTCGTTTTGAAGCATATATGCGACCGTAATGGCACGAAAGATATTAATGAAATAACAGTAGACCTCAGTGTATGTTTCCTTATATCCAAAAGCAGAGATGATATAGTGGTACATGCTTTTCTGTCGCAAAATTGCATACATTATCGCTTAAGAACCCTCAAAAGGGAAACACGTCGAAACATGCAGCAAGACTGTGGCTCTCCTCCTCGATACAGCCGACACATTCTTGTAAATATTTGTGATGATGACCATGATGATAGTAGAAGAATGTAGTCGTGAATACAGAGGTGTTCAGAAAAATGTAGACATTCTTTTTAGTTAGTATCTTTGGAACAAAATGACAGATCGTTGCAATTTTGGCCTTTAGCATAGTTTTCTCAACAGATCTCGGAGCGTGTTTTCCAGCAGATGACAGTGTAGCGATGAATGAAGTAAGATTGTCATCTGAACAACGCAAGACTGTATTGAAATGGTACTGCAAGTACGAAAACATGATGGGGGTAGAACGGCAATGGCTTAATGTGTACAGAACTCAGCACCAATCCGTACAACAATTTATCATATTCGGGATAAGTTTGAAGCCGACGGTACTGTTAAGGATATGCATAAGGGAAGATCTGGCCCACCAAAAGCATTAACAAGTCCATCTTCCGGCGTTGCTGTGTTGCAACATTTTACTAGTTCGCCTCAAAAATCTGTGAAGCAGGGTGCACGCGAAAGCGGGATAAGCCGATCAAGTGTATAACGAATTCTGATCGATGTAAAGTGGAAAGTGTACATTCCAAGATCACTGCACACTATGAACGAAGACGACCTGGATAGAAGGGTGGAGAACTGCGAGTTGTTTGAAGGCATTCTTCACGAGGATAAACGGTTTGCAGGCACGGTTATTTGGTCTGACGAGGCGCAATTTAGACTGAACGGTACAGTGAACCGCCACAACTGTGTGTACTGGGCTCTTGAAAATCCTCACGTTCACGTGGACAAACCTGTTAATCTACCAATTGTTAATGAGTCGTATGGTCTGTCCTCGCGCGGTCTGATTGGCCGATTCTTCTTTGAAGTTACCGTAACTGATGAGGTTTATATCTATACGTGGCAAACATCGATTTTACGTGCCGTCTGAAAGGTGTTTGGATATGAAAGATTTTTACTTGCAACAAGATGGCGCTCCGCCTCACAATCACGGAAATGTCAGAGCCCACTTGGATGAAAATCTACTTGGACTATGGATAGCCAAGTCAAAAAGGAGCTGTTCAGTATTAATCAAGGTCTCCAGTCCTTACACCTCTTGTCTTCTACCTATGGGGGTGTTGAAAAATTAAGTTTATCAACAGAAGCCAGCTACACTGAACGAGCTACGAAAAACCACTGAGGCGTCATGTTAGACTATCACACCGGTAACACTGACAGCTGTAGTTCGGTCAACAGTTCGCGGCATCGACGATGTTTGGCTGCTAATGGGGGTCACATTGAACACATAAAATAACCTGCCCCCCTCCCCCGTGCAAGAACTGTAACAGTATGTCTTTTTGTTCCATTAATATTGACTATCAAAGAGTGTCTACATTTTTCTGGACCCCTCTGTATATGCGTAACTCATTAATAGTGTTTTCCTTTTTTCATGCAGATGAGGCAGAGTGAAACTAATACTGTTTAATTCAACGTATGTTTAAGCAACAGTAATTGTAAATGCGTTAGTCTGGGATTGAGATGGATCACAAGTTCTACCCAGTGTTGGCTTTTGAAAATCCTCGATATAGTTATATGAAAGTCATATTATCCCTAGGTGAGTGGGTTCGTCTACGTGATGCTCCATTGTAAATTGCTACCATCTTCCACGGAAGTGCTCATTCAATTTCCGCAGAGGACTTCCCATAAGCTGTTAAACTTAAACGGGACAGAATGTACTCGTCTGGAAGATCAAAGGTTTAAAAATATAATGCATGGTTTAAAGATATAATGTATGTCAGTTACGCAATCTGATATGCTCTAAACAAGCTTGCAGCCATGTGTGAAAGATTCTGCGAGCAAATATAGACCACTTACATGGAATTAACACACTAAACTCTGCATCCATTGGAAGAAATCATCACTCAACTTAATGATGTGTGCAGTGCATCAATACGTGCAAATATATATGAACCAACCATGCCAGATGTAGGCACAGGACTACATTCTTATTTAAGCATGCACAACACAATATGTAAGATTACATTGATAAAAAATTAGGAACTACCTATTCTTGTTTTTTTCACTACAAAAATGCTTTTTATGCTAACGTTAGCGTATAGTTATCACCATGGTCAATTGGGCGAAGTACTCTCACCACAAGGACTTCGTAGTAACTGACTGATCCTGTAATACTGCTGAAAACCAGAAGAAGGACCGAGCGGGGTGGCGCAGTGGTTAGACACTGGACTCGCATTCGGGAGGACGACGGTTCAATCCCGCGTCCGGCCATCCTGATTTAGGTTTTCCGTGATTTCCCTAAATCGCTCCAGGCAAATGCCGGGATGGTTCCTTTCAAAGGGCACGGCCGACTTCCTTCCCCGTCCTCCCCTAATCCGATGAGACCGATGACCTCGCTGTCTGGTCTCCTTCCCCAAAACAAACCAACCAACCAGAAGAAGGGGAATGGAACTCTCCTTCCTAATAATGTAAGAGTGACAAAGGTATGTCTATCCAGTTATGGCAAGATGAATGTTATTATGTCATTGCTAACAGATCCAGTTGGGATCGCTTCAAGCATGTGTTTGTATTTCAATAGCCGGCCGGAGTGGCCGTGCGGTTCTAGGCGCTACTGTCTGGAACCGAGCGACCGCTACGGCCGCAGGTTCGAATCCTGCCTCGGGCATGAATGTGTGTGATGTCCTTAGGGTAGTTAGGTTTAATTAGTTCTAAGTTCTAGGCGTCTGATGACCTCAGAAGTTAAGTCGCATAGTGCTCAGAGCCATTTCTATTTCAATAAACATTATTTCAGCCTAAATACCAACTATTATAGAAGATATGACGTGGCATATAGAGGGTAACATAAATACATTCAGCGCAAGCAGGGACAACCCACCACTGGAAAAAGTAAAAGCTGAACACTTTGTACCCATGTGTGGACTCGACAATTGAGACAATAAGAGTCTTACTGTGGAAAAGAAGGTGAGTGATATTCTTCTGAAAATCCAGTCTGAAATAACGGGAAGACTGAATGATAGCATTGAAAGACATAGAACGAAAATTGAAACACATGGCAAAAATTTTAAATGTCATAATATAGATATTCAAATGTTCAACGGATTTCTCAAAACCCGGACTAGAGTGCTTGCACTGATCATGGAAAGGCTTAGTGGTATAAATGCTCATGGTGATAGCAATAGCAATGGTTCAAATGGCTGTGAGCACTATGGGACTTAACTTCTGAGGTCATCAGTCCCATAGAACTTAGAACTACTTAAACCTAACTAACCTAAGGACATCACACACATCCATGCCCGAGACAGGATTCGAATCTGCGACCGTAGAGGTCGCGCGGTTCCAGACTGTAGCGCCTAGAACCACTCGGCCACTCCGGCCGGCGCAATAGCAATAGTAGAGCCATTGTGGTCCATAGGATACAACGACTGCATGGCTGCCTGAAGGTTAAAAAAACCATCCATGCCATAAATATCCAGGATATTGTATACATTTCAAAGTCAATCGAAATATTAAATGCAAAAGTCAACTATTATGAAAAACTTTAAAAATATGTTAGAAAACCCCACAAATCATTATAAGTAGCGTACAATCTCGTAGCTAGTTTAGTACGCAACAGCATGTCATCATAACAAAGTCCGCCCCCGTTAGCTGAGTGGTCAGTGCAATAGAATGTCAATCCTAAGGGCCCGGGTTCGATTCCCGGCTGGGTCTTAACCATCATCATACGATCCCCATCGACGCGCAAGTCGCCGAAGTGGCATCAAATCAAAAGACTTGCACCCGGCGAGCGGTCTACCCGACGGGAGGCCCTAGTCCCACGACATCATAACAAAGTCATCTTGGCACGTAAAATTCTTTGACAGAATTTGCAATTGCTAAGGTTAGGAAGTTTGGAACGAGATCAGTCTGTCCGAGAAATTTTGAAACCTGTTACTGAATCTCCTGAACGACTTCAAAAGCGGAAAAAGAAGAAGAAGAAGAAGAAGAAGAAGAAGAAGTCATTGCCGATTTCATTATCTGACACAACAGTACTACGTTAGATAAAATATATTGAGTCAGCAGTGGAAAACTGTATATGCTGGACACATAGCTTATGAGTTTAGCTAAGCACACAATACAAGTTGATGGTAGAGAAGCTGAAACAATACTCAATTCACTGAACCTAATATTCTCAATACATTCAAAACTCAAGCATTATTTACCGATTGATCTAGAAATGTATGGTGAAATGTTACAATTGATTGATGTGCATAAGAAAGCCAGTGGAGAGCAAAAATACTCAAACAGTGTGGAATGTAAGAACATTATTAAACTGATATTAGCTGCTAAATAGAGCATCAGCAAAGGTATGCACATTCAGCTTAAAAAAATGAACATTCGATCGGTGCAATATATATATATATATATATATATATATATATATATATATATATATATATGTACGAGGTGCGGCTAGAAAAAAACCGGACTGATGCTGGAAAAAACATTTATTTACAATTTCATGTTATCTCCTTCAATGTACTCTCCTCCTCGGTCTCTACACCGCTCCATACGAATTTTCCACTGTTCATAGCAATGCTGCAGATCATTTTCGGTAAGTCCATACATTACTTCCGTCGCTTTTTCTTTTACTGCTTCAACAGTCTCAAATCTAGTTCCTTTCAAAGCTGACTTGACTTTAGGGAAAAGAAAAAAGTCACAGGGGGCCAAATCAGGTGAGTAGGGTGGATGATCTAAGATCGGAATGTTGTGTTGTGCCAAAAACGTCTTCACTGACAACGCACTGTGAGCTGAGGCATTGTCTTGGTGAAGGATCCATGACTTTTTTCTCCACAAATCGTTCCGTTTTCTCCGTACTCGCTCACGTAGGGTAGCCAGGACGCTAATGTAGTAATGCTGATTCACTGTTTGTCCCTCTGGTACCCAATCAATGCGCACAATCCCTTTGATGTCAAAAAAACAATCATCATTGCCTTGAATTTCGATTTTGACATTCGTGCTTTTTTTTTTTTTTGTCGTGGAGAACCAGGAGTTTTCCAATGCATCGATTGGCGTTTAGTTTCGGGATCGTAAGTAAAAAACCACGATTCATCGCAAGTAATAACATTTTGTAAGAAGGTGGGATCACTTTCAATGTTTTCCAGGATGTCAGAACAAATCATTCTTCGGCGTTCCTTCTGTTCAATTGTGAGACACTTTGGAACCATTTTTGAACACACTTTGTTCATGTTGAAACTTTCATGAAGAATCTGCCTAACACTTTCCTTGTCAACTCCTGTTAACTCAGATACTGCTCTGATTGTTAAACGGCGATCTTGTCGAACAAGTTTACCGATTTTTTCAATGTTTGCATCAGTTTTTGCTGACAATGGTCTGCCAGTGCGAGTGTCATCACTGGTGTCTTCGCGGCCATCTTTAAATCGTTTAAACCACTCAAACACTTGTGTTCGCGATAAACAATCATCGCCGTACACTTGTTGTAACATTACAAACGTTTCACTTGCAGATTTTCCTAGTTTGAAATAAAATTTGATGTTAACACGCTGTTCTTTCTGTACACTCAACATTTTCCGACGCACAGACAAAACGTCAACTACTTAAAACAGACGCCACGGGCAGACTGAGTGCAGGAGGCAGATGAAACTCGAGCAGTAGGCGGAGCGAGAGTCACGTGACAGGCCACGCGACTTTCAGTCTTATTGCATTCGTTTTATTGTTTCACCAGTACTAGTCCGGTTTTTTTCTAGCCACACCTCGTATTGACAACCTCAGTGAACTAGCAGAATGACTAAGACTGCTGATCGCGTTGTCCCCTGCAATAAAATCATATCAGTCATTTCTGAGCAAACAAGCACGAAAAACATTTCCATGTACATGTGTTCTAATATGAGGCTTGGATGACTTGGATAAAAGTTTCAAATATATTCTGATGGTTATTGATGCATATTCAAAATTCGCTTGGGTATTACGTATGAAAACAAAACAGGAAAGTCAACTTCGCAGATGTTTTGACAGTTGCTGCATATGCCCAGACAATCTCCAGAGCAACCTTGGTGGCGAGTTTCATAGTAGATATTTCAAGACAGTAAAGGAGTGGTACAAAATTCATGACTATTTGGTATTCTACCTCACAAAAGTAAGTATTATAGGACTGCAGTGCGATAAAAAAAGCATATGTGGATGTGTTTTACTCTTGGAGGATCATACAGAGGCTAGATACTCGTCCACAAATAATCGGGCAGTATAACTGAGCTATACATCAGACAACAAAAATGAAACCAATTGATGCTCATGGTAATCAGCATCTAAATAACGTTAACCATATTATTAACGTGGTAGAGCCACACAAATAGAAATTTGATGTAGGTGATTAGGTGATTTACTATATTTCAAAGTACAAGATGGTATTCAAGAAATAATACCTACTAAGCTGATTGACAGTTTTCAAAATCGCAATGGACAAACCCTGAAACTTACTATTAAAGAATGGGAAATATCTAGCATTTTTACACAGATGGGCTGCAAAGAAAATCTTCACTGGACATGTTTGTCATAGAGCATGTAATAACACGTTGAGGAAACGAGCTTTAATTAAATGGCTTGATTTCCAATCACAACAGTTGGGTGGATGCGAGTGATTTGGTATGTAACAAGGTACAAACTTCAGTCTGTGCAGTAGCGTAACATCAATTTGAGGAAGTATGTCAGAGGTGGTGTTATATTCTCGAGAAGCTACGTGTAGAATTGCACATCTCTAAATATAACTGCTCTGAGCCATGGACAAAGCTTCAAAAATGGCTAGCACATGATAAGGCGATTAACTTGTTGGACGAGGCTAGCAAGGAACACATGTGCTGCAAATAATAGACTGGCAGTATTCCATGCAACAAATCGAATTTTAGTCGATAAAGCTAAGCAGATGCATGAACGATAAGACATTGTTATAGAGTAACTTAGTGCAGAATTTACAATTGACAAAGCAATGGACGTTCATCTTAAATTGGGTCTGGGAATAAATTTCCGACAAGTTATGTATGCTGTTGTGCACTACAGAAGAAAAAACCTGTGGGATGTTTAAAATGCTACATCCAACCTTGCCATCAGTGGCCAGAACTGTCCTGAAGCAGGAAGTAGGTGTAAGAAAAAGAGTAAGAAGAAGACTGATTAAAATGCCTATGGTTCTACCAACACTTAGGACACCTAGTGGAATAAATCCATTCCTAATTACTCTGCTGTTGGAACTTATATCTATTGTATCATTGACCATGGGAGCAGCAGACATTGCCAAAATAGTGGGAAATGAGAAAAACGCCGAGGAACAACTTGGCGAGAGGAAAATGCACAACAGGACTATGGAATCAGTGCTTGTGCCACAGAGCTCAGCTCTCCTGTTCATCACGATACTCTCTCTGTTTAGCCATTCGCCCTAAGGCTCAGAGGAGCTAGGTATCCTGTATTATTATGAACAGTTTCCACCTGAGATACACTATGTGAGGCATGTGTGCTGTATCACTAGCATCCAACCTTATCCTTGCTTACATGTAGTAACTTTGAAATACATACCAGGGGTTTTTCGATATCACTATACTTTCCCATTCTGAGAGTTGAAAGACGCCTTTCTTAATTTTTATGTCACTAAAACTGTTTAATATCCAGTTATGACTACCCAGTATTCTGGGTGCCACATATGATTCCGAGAATCTTGTTACAATTTTTCACTTTGATGACTGGCAGATACTTTTAATAGTTTCTGGTTGGCAAAACCATGTACCAACTTACTTTAATTTTTTAGCCTATTTTGACGAGCCTGGTGTTCTGGTGGCAATGTATGGTTCAGGGAATCTTGCTTTCTAAGAACGTACCTGCAATTTTGCCGGGATTTTACACTATTCAACAGGATCCCCCACTCCTCAACTCCTTTTGGCTGAAAAATGGTAGGGAGTTACTCCATTGGTTGCATGTGCAACTTGCATTCCTCTCCAACCACCCCCAAGTGAGTATATATAAGGTACAATTGCATCAGCTGAGTCCACTCCAGTTTTAGACTAACTATCGACAGCATCAGTTACGAAGAGTTCCTTCGATCGATCTGGTGATGACAGGAACAAGTGCCCTCGTCTGGTCTAAGACAGTACAGGTATGTATCTACAACATTTTATCTGTACGTATGTTTTGACCATGCATGATATAGTGACTTTCTGTTATTACAGATGACAGCATGCCATCATCACTGACGGGCGATGACATCTTAGACCTCCTGAAAGAAATTGTCAGTGGTCCGGAGGG